>NW_006408557.1:1197106-1198199 GCF_000296735.1 Chrysochloris asiatica
ACTGAAAGAAGAAGTCCAAATTACACTGAAGGCATTGCTGAAAAACAAGCCTCCAGGAATTGATGAAATACCAATTGAAATATTTCCACAAACTGATGAAATCCTAGAGACACTCGCTCATCCATGATAAGATGTTTGGCAAACATCTACTTGGCAAATAAATAGGAAGATCTTATATTTGTGCCCAATCCAAAGAGAGATAACGATGGAATGAAGAAATCATTGAACAATATCACTGATATCACATGCAAGCAAACTTTTGTTGACAGTAAATCAGAACGTTTGCAACAACAGTACATCACCAGGGAACTTCCAGAAATTCAAGATAGATTCAGAAGTGGACATGGAACTAGGAATATATATCATTGCTGACATTAAATGCATCTTGGTTGAAAGAAGAGAACACCAGAAAGATGTTTACTTGTGCTTTGTTGACTATATATAAGCTTTTGACTACGTCATAACAAACTGTGGATAACATTGCAAAGAATGGGTATTTCAGAACACTAATTGTGCTCAAGTGGAACTTGTGAATAGACCAAGAGGCAGTCATGAAAACAGAACAAGGGGATACTGAATGGTTTTAAATCAGGAAAGGTGTGCAGCAGGGTGGTATCCTTTTACCATACTTATTCAATCTGTATATTGAACAAGTAATCTAAGAAACTGGATTATATGAAGAATGTGGCATCAGGAAAAGAGGAAGAATCATTAACAACCTGCGATAGGCAGGTGACACAACTTTGCTTGCTGAAAGCAAAAAAGGACTTGAAATACTTACTGATGAATTTCAAAGACTATAGACTTCAGTATGAATTGCACCTCAATATGAAGACAACATAATTCCTCACATTAGACCAATAAGTAACATCATGATAAATGGAGAAGAGATTGAAGTTGTCAAATACTTCATTTTGCTTGTATCCACAATCAACACTCATGGAAGCAGAAGCCAAGAAATCAGATGTCCTATTGCATTAAGCAAATTTGCTGTAAAAGACCTCTTTAAAATAGTAAACATACCAATTTGAGGTCTGAGATACAGCTGACCCAAGTCATGTTATTTTTATTTGCCTCATTAACATAAGTATGT
>NW_006408557.1:1198864-1225085 GCF_000296735.1 Chrysochloris asiatica
GTGTTGTGCATTGGATTGCATTATGTTGTGCATTGGATTGCATTATGTTGTGCATTGGATTGCTAAGTGTTGTGCATTGGATTGCTATGTGTTGTGCATTGGATTGCTATGTGTTGTGCATTGGATTGCTATGTGTTGTGCATTGGATTGCTATGTGTTGAATCCAACTTGACAGCACCTAACACAACAAGGTAAGAGTTGCTTTACTAAGCACATGAGCAATGGCCCCACAAAGCTAGATTTATACTTGGAAAAATCACCGAAATGCTGTTTTTCTACTGACCAATAAGCAGAGACAATATTGACCACGTTCATAGTGGATATAGTTCACTGAGGTAGAATTTTTGTGCTCTGGAAAAATGTGCACAAGAATGAAAAGTCCTCCTTTGCAATAAGATCAAAGGTTAAACATGGTAACTTAAAATTATAAACTATGCTAATGATCAACTTTTATTTATTAATAGATCATATAATAATTACTGTATGCCTGATGCAAATATTACTTAAAAATAAAAATGATCTTGTTTCAATCTTTTATGCCAGATGCAACTATTATTTAAAAATACAAATAGCCTTATTTCAATCTTTTTTTTTTTTTTTTTTAAGTTCTTTATTAAAAGTCCTAGTGTGACACGATGGGATAAAGTACTGGACCACTTGACCCCTTGGCTAAAGTTGACCTTGTGGTCCAGTGCTTTATCCCACAGTGCCACAACAGGACTCAATTTTTACCAGTCTTACCAGGCGGTCTCCCATCCAAGTAGTAACCAAGCCCATCCCTGCTTAGCTTCCACTACCAGAGAGATCAGATGAGAAACAACAAGATCAGGCACATTCAGTGTAGTATGGCTGTATAAATACATACATATATATTTATATATATGTATCTTATTGTAGTCCTGCTTTAGGTTGAAGTTTGAATGATCATTATTACACAAATGATGAATTTTGATTGTTGGATAAAAACATCGTCTGAAAATTCAAAGTGGTGAAATCAAAAGCAAAGAGTATAACATTAATACAGAAACCACAGGACAATAGCTTTGATATCCCATGTGAGTTAAGTTTTACTAAAGGCTGCAAGCATACATTGACAGAGAACTTTCAGAAGTTCAAGCCAGATTCAGAAGAGGACTTGAAATGAAGGATGTCATTGCTGATATCCGATGGATCTTGGCTGAAAGCAGAGAATATCAAAATGATGTTTACCTGTGCTTTATTGACTGTGTGAAGGCTTTCAATTGTGTAGATCATGACACTCATTGGACAACATTGCAAAGTATGAGTATTCTGGAACATTTAATTGTGTTTATGAGGAATCTGTGGATGGACCAAGAGGCAGTTGTTCGAACAGAACATGGGAACACTGAATGGTTTAAAATTAAGAAAGGTGTGCGATAGGGTTGTATTCTTTCACCATAATTATTCAATCTATATGCTTAACAAATAATCTGAGAAGCTGGGTTATATAAAGAAAAACATGGTATCAGGATTGGAGGAAGACTCAGTAACAACCTGCAATATGCAGATGATATAGCCTTAGTTGCTGAAATTGAAGAAGACTTAGAATATTTACTGATGAAGATCAAAGAACACAGTCTTCGGTATGGATTGCATCTCAATGTAAAGAAAACAAAAATCTTTACCACTGGACCAATAAACAACATTCTTATCAATGGAGAAAAGACTGAAATTTTCAAGGACTTCATTCTTCTTGGATCAACTATGAACACTCACAGAAGCAGCAGTCAAGAAATCAAATGACATATTGCATTAGGCAAATCTGCTGCATAAGACCTTTTTAAAGTATTGAAGAGCAAGATGTCAAGGCATGGTATTTTCAATAACCTCACATGCATGCAAAAGCTGGACAGTGAATAAGGAAGACCAAAGAAGAATTGATGCTTTTGAGTTATGGTGTTGGAGGAGAATATTGAAAGTGTCATGGGCTGCCAAAAGAGCCAACAGTTCTGTGTTGGAAGAAGTGCAGCCAGAATGCTCCTTGGAGGCCAGGATGGCCAAATTTTGTCTCTCATACTTTGGACGTATTATCAAGAGTGACCAGTCACTGGAGAAGGACATCATGTTTGATAGGGTGGAGGGTCAAAGAAAAACAGGAAAACCCCCAGCGAGATGGATTTGCAAAATGACAGCATCATTGGGCTCAAGCGTGGCAACAATAGTGAGTTTGGTCCAGGATCAGACAGTGTTTCGTTTTGTTGTGCATAGGGTCACTATGAGTCAATACCAACTCAATGGCATCTAACAACCATAACAGGTGTTTTAATGGAAACCTGTAAGATGTGATGATAAGTGGTAACAAATGCTGCGTATTCTCCAAAGACATGAGACAAATTTGGCAGAATCCAAAAATTAAACATCATGTTTATTAACTACATTACTCTAATGTTGAGTGGGAAAAAAGAATGGAACTTGATTTATCTATAGTTTGCTTTCATGCGTGTATGAATTTTTAAATACTGTACAATTTGTTTTCAAAGTTATTTATCTTTATGTCTACTTGATGTAATTCCATTGCTTATTGCAATACATAGAGTTTACCATCTAGAAGAACTCTATTGAAATGAGTTTTTATGTGGTAATGAATAGAATAGGAGTTTAACTCCATTTTATTTTTCATGATTGATTTTATTTCAGAAGTAGCTTTCAAGCCAGAAAGTGAAATGGGGATAGGTGCTTTTTTCCTGTCAGTTCATCTATAAAATGAGATGAAATGAATGTCTAAATAGGTATCTACCATTGTTATGACCTGAAACTATGCATAGTCCCTCACACTGTTGGAACAATCAGAAGGCTCTTCAACTTTAAACTTCCAATCAACCCTGCCAAATAAATAAAACCTGTATATTCTTGGAAACTAAAGCTAAGTCATATTGTATTAAGCTAAGCAATATCTTTAGGTATTTTGGAAGTGGGGACAGTGAAGATCAAGAGGTGAAGGATTAAAAAGAATACATGTTCCTATTGTTGTTGTTGTGCCATCAAGTTAATTCGGACCCATAGCAACCCTGTATAGAGTTTCCAAGGAGCAGCTGGTGAGCTTAAACCACCGACGTTGCAGGTCAAATGACTTTGCTGCATGACGCATTAGCCCACGGCACCACACCAGGACTCCACATTTTCCTATGGAATTCCATCTGGAATTCAGAAAAGTTTAGAAGATTCACTCATTTCTCCTCTTCCCTCTCCATAAATGCCCTCTCTCCCTCCTGCCTTTCCTCTCCTCTTCTCTTCCTTCTCATTTCCTTCCCTTTTCTCTTTTTCACCTCTCCTCTCTCCTTTGCTGTTCTTCTCTCCTCTCCTCTAATCTCTCCTCCCATCCTCCATCTCCCTTTTTTTTTTTTTTTTTCAATTTCCGCTTTCTTTCACTGGGGGCCACTGCAGCATTTAAACTCACAACATTGACTGAAACCATTCATTTCTGGGGCTCCAGGGGAAACACCTGTAATTTTGAGACAAGCAAGGAAGAATGAGCATGGTAGGCCAAATAGAGGCCCTATAGAAGAGAGGAAATGATGCATAGAGATTTGGTTTGATTCATCACCAGTTTTACAGATGCCCAGGCTTCTTACTATTCATGTGGTCTGCACCTGTGCTCATGATGCTGCTGTAAATTATGTATTTCTGCAAGAAAAAGGAAGATAAGAGCAAAATGTTCTAATGCATTTTCAGGGTGCTGAACTTTGTATCTACAGCATATTACATCTGACACATGTAAGGGACTGTCATGTTTCAGAGATACAAAACTATAGTAAGGTATTTAGGACACAAGATCACAGCAGATCAATTACAAGTAAAGTTGAGAGAACCAATAGGGAAAATACCAATGCTGATAGTGTCTGTTTAAGCAAGATGCAGAATACTAAAAAGATGAAACCCATGGGAATACTGATGAGAAATCTGCAGTTGATGTGTGATTTTGGCATGGCAGCTACTTAATTACAAGAACTGGAGTCCAATGATAGGCTAGATCATGAACCTTTCAGGAGTGGTTATGTTTTAATCCTAGGGACATAGAGCATCAGGATAGATAATGGTAGGAATTCAAGAAAAGCAGTCCAGTAGCCAAGATGTAGAATAATGATAGTGTGGTTGTTGTTGTTAGGTGCCATCAAGTAGGTACTGATTCATAGTGATCCTGTGCAAAACAGAGCAAAACACTGTCTGGTCTGGCACCAAACTCATAATCATTGCTACATTTAAGCCCAGTTGCTGCTGCCACTGTGCCAATCCATCGAATTGAGGATCCATCTAAAAGGGGATCTGCCTCTTTTTCTTCAACGCTCCACTTTACCAAACAGGATATCCTTCTACAGCCACTGGTCCTGCCTGACAGTATGGTCAAAGTATGATAGATGAAGTCTGGCCCTCCTGGCTTCCAAGGAGTATTCTGGTTGTACTTCTTCCAACACAGATTTGTTCTTTTGGAAGTCCATGGTATTTTTAATATTCTTGTCCAACACCAGTGATAGTTGTTATTGTTATTGTTGTTAAGTGCCGTCGAGTCTATTCCGACCCATAGCAACCCTGTGTAGCGTTTCCAAGGAGAAGCTGGTGAGCCTGAACAATCAACTTTGACATATGAGCCCACAGCACCACACCAGGACTCCAGTGATGGTAGATAAGACAGGAAAAAAAAAAAAAATAGGTTGACTGAGGTGAGATGGCTTTTCATACTGAAAAAAATAAGGTGACATATTAAAAATATAATACACCTATTGGAAATTAGAAGACTGGAGAAGAGATGAGGTAGGAAGTAATTTTGAAAGAAAGGAAAATTCAGAATGGTTTTTATTGAACACTCTAACAGCTACCTTTCTGTACTGAGTTGAAGAGATTCACTTGTCTTGACTTATATACTAATATACTTATATACTAATATTACATATATACGTTGGTTTTCCCCAGCTTTAAAACAAAGAAAATAACTAACCATATAATGACTATTAGTTAACTTGTAAGCATGTTCTTCAGATACTAGCTAGTGCTCCAGTTGACCAATGAAAGGTGTAAACTCTGTACAAGTTGGCTATCTTACTGGTGTCATTGGTTTATTACCATTAAACTGCCCATTGGTTGGTGATGTTAAGAGCCATTCATAGAGACCCTCTGTAACGTTTCCATGGAGCAGCTGTTGGATTTTAACCACTGACCTTGCAGTTAGCAGTCCAATGCTTATCCTGCAGTGTCACAGTGGGGTGCCCAATTGATAATTATACTGAAAAAAAGGCTCAGTAAACTATTAAAGGGAAAATCAGAGGGAAGCACACATCTGAGGTTTATAAGCTATCACCTTACTCGTGTTCTCTATGTTCCTCAACACCCTGAAAGCCTAATTGTACCTTCTGTGCTATTTTCCAATCGTAGTATCTTCTTTATGATTTGCCAATTCCCTGTTGCTCACAGTGTACTGCAGCAATAAGTTTTGTCACTTTTGAATCAGTGTCTAGGTGGCTGTTGTCATGTTATATCCATTTTTAGATGTTCCTCGAACCCACCGAGATATGCAGTTTTCCAACAATGTGAATTTTTTTCTTTCTCTCTCATTTTATTTCTTCAGTGGAAGAGAGATTTTCTGTCTTTGACAACTGGACAAGAAGAGATTGTCATTCATTTTTCTTTCAGTATTCTCTATCTTGGCAACACTGAATAAGCAATATTTTATTGAGATGGTTGACTTCCAAAAATATTTCTTGTTAAATTCCTGTCAGAATTTTGAAAATCAGGGAACAACTATCTTTTTTCAGTTGTGACTTTCTATATTTTGTTTCTGGGGTATGAATTATGAGTTTTTTCCTGGAATTCATTTTTTCCATAACCCAAAACTAGGAAAAATAGACTATGTTTAGTTTGATATAGATGGTGATCTCTCAATAAGATTCCATGTTGGAATTTTTTGTTTTACAGTTGTTGTTGTTACGTGCCTTCAACTTGGTCCCGACTCATATCCACCCTGCATAGGGTTTCCAAGGAGCAACAGTGAATTTGATCTGCCGACCTTGCAATTCAAATCAACCTTGAAGTCTAGCTCATTATCTCGCTGTGCCACACCAAGACTCCAGCTGTTGGGTTGTTGTTGTTATTAAGTGCTGTCAAGGAGCAGCTGGAGAGCTTGAACCACTGACCCTGAGGTACAAACCGGCCATGCAGTCTAGCACATTAACACACAGCACCACACCAGAACTGTTGGGTTCTTGTTGTTGTTAATTGCCATTGAGTCTGTTCTGACCCATAGCAACTCTGTACAGGGTTTCCGAGGAGCAGCTGGTGAGCTTGCAATTCAGATGACTTTGGAATCCAGCACATCAACCCAAAATGCCACACCTATTAAATACTGGTTTTAAGCAAGTAGCCTGGGTTTTCTACCTGTGGAATTGTTCATCTGTATAATCCATTTGCATTTTAGCAGTCTAAGGAAAACCCCTCCCCCAATCCATGTTGTGAGCAAACTTTGAATTATTTTTAATAGAGTTCATCTTTTAAAGGAATTACCAAGTCATCAAGAGCCAGGAAACTTTTCCTTGAACTCACTGAATTCACTCCTTCCATACCTGATTTTATATAATTCGGTCAATTGATTTACTCTGAAATGTGTATTATTATTTGTCCAGCTATCCTGGAAGTTTCTGGTAGAGCTGATTTATGCAGCTAGGAAATTTCCTTTAATCAGTAGGCTTCCAATGACTTATGACCAGGCAGGACTGTGGTTTAGCACAGCTGCATTCAAGACATACTTCCATAGTTTACTGGGAGCGTCTTCATCCTTTTTTTGCTCCCTCTAAAGACGATTACAGAACCGCTATCACTTGATAAACAGTCAAAAGGCTTTTCTAATTCTATTGTAATTATCAGCCATTCAGCTAACTGCAAATGTACACCATCAAATGTAGGAGTTACTGAGCTCTCCCTCAAATTCATCCATGATTTAGGTACTTAAATTTCAGGACCATTTTAGCACTCGGAAGAATGGATCAACACTCACTCATAGGGTATTACAAAAGGATAGCTTAAGTCAGTTTAATAATGAACACATTAAAAAAAAAAAAATTGCTCAGAGTAGAGAATACTTTTTGTCACTTTCCCAAGCTAGTGGACTGATTTAATTGTGTAAAATATTAAAATTTTTTTCTTCACTCTACCCTAAGGCTCTAGTAGGAGTTTCTTAATTTGTGTGTGTCTGTGTGTGTGTGTGTGTGTACCGTTGACAATTAGGGGTTACCTATGAACCTTTCTTCTGAGTATTTATTATGCACAAAATAAAATACTAGGAATTACTTAGGAGACCAATTATATTGTAATGCACTTCAAAAATTTAAAAAAATTGTGAAATACTAATTGATGTCCTTTTATATTAGCACATTAAACAAGGTGAGCTAAGAGCAAGTCTAAAAATTACCATAATTCCCAAGTAGTCATGGGTGTAAATGATACATTTTGAGAATTTTGCAATAACTGGATTATGAAAGGGAGATATCTGTGATTTTTCCACTGGTAACAAAATCACAGGTTTTCTGAAAATCACTTTGATTTATTCCTTCCTTTCACAAGTAAAGGAAACAGTGTCAGTCAGAGGCTAATCACAAGAAAAAGGTTTTCCACCCAAGTTCTTGGGCCCTGAGAACCTGAGGATGTTGAGTAAAATAAGGCCCATTTTCCACTTTTTTAGTTGCTTAGAATCCAATGGAACAGGCATTGGCAGGTCTAATGAGGGCCCAATTGTGGGGGCTCTGCTCTAGCATCCCCATAATCTATAACAGTCTTCAAGTTCACCTCAAATAAAATGCAATTATAAGGAGAAAAACAAAAATCTTAGGCTAAGTATGAATAAAATAATATTTTCAAAACATTACTATTTTTACTATTATCTAACACAAAACTGAAATAAAACTTGCACATTTTCTGTGAGAATGCAGCTTAAAACAATTCCCCTAGTTGTGCTATTGAAATACCAATTGATGTCTACAGCCATGTCTTCCCCTCTGTTCCCCTATACTGACATTTTGAACCTTCATTGGCTTAAAGGAGATTGTAATCGATATTCTGGATCCAAAGGAGACTAAATCAGCCCCTGAAACTAATGACCTGAGATCATCTTTAAACCTTAAACTGAGACTATCCCCAGAAGTCTTCTTAAAAGCAAACTACAGTTTAGCTTAACTAGTGCTGCCTACCGTGAGCATTATGCTCTTTTAAGAACTATCTCTGTGGGACCACCATGACAACAGCAATTCAAATGGTTAAATAGAAACTCGAGGGGACAGTGAGTTTATGTTAGTGGAAGAGAACTCAGAAAAGGAGGAGAATGAATGTACAACTAGAAGAATTAGTGTCACTGAAACTTACAAATAAAAATGATTGAACTAGTGTACGTTTTGTATATTTGTATGTAATATGTATTCTCAACAACAGCAAAGTTAAAATAGAAATAATTTTCTTACTGGTAGGTTCAAAGTTATGTAATGTCCATTCATGGATCCTGAAGTCATCTCTCATAACATGGTGCTATGTATCCCACCTTCTAGAAACACATGACTAATTGCAGTTATTCCACATTTAATCTTTACTCCAGATCTAATGGTCGAAACTCCTTATTGAAAATTATAGAATAATAAAAAAATAAATTAAATAAACTCTTTTTAAAGTTATGGATACATTACATAACTATTTATCATTTAATAAAAAAGTCTAAAGGTTTATCTAATCCTCATTCAATTCACAACCACTTAGTCAGCTATAGCTATACTGCAACAAAACTGAATTTACAGAGTATGTGAACTATTGCTAAATATTTTTAAAGTATGTATGATGCTGGAAATTTGGTGGTAAGACAACTGTTATAGAGTTGTCATATGGTCAGGCTGGGAGCTTGAAGACTTTACACAATTCAAAAGTCATAATTGCTGACTGATTTGACAACACACACACAGTTTTTTGTTTAATAGAGCAAGTGTCACTGGCATTATTTGGTAACACTAACAAAATGTCATTCATTTGGGTGTATTTGAAATTAAGACTGTCTTGATGAACTTTGGTGCATTCACAATTGTAAAATGTAAAAATGAATCGAGATATTATACTACTTTGTTGATATTTTACATCACACCGTTTTATAATTTGCACTTCTTGGAAAAAAATGAAACAATTTATACTAACTTTATTATGTAAATGGGTAGTAGTTTCTACTGTTTTTTTGCAGATTAGACTGTAATGTGGTTTAGGTTGGTTACGCACCATTTGGCATATGTGGACTTAATAGGCAGATGAAATGATACTGTTGGTGTCTCTCTACTCATTGTTCACAGCTGTTTACTCAGCTCCTCCCTCTGTGACTGAAACATGGTATTCATTACGTATTTGTTGAATGAACTCCAATGGGCGGTGGATAAATGAACAACTAGATGTGTAGATGGGTGGCATTAAACAGTAATAATAATTTATGTAAATATAATTTCTTTTGTAAAATGCTAACAATAATGTCTATCTGGTGGGGTTATTGTGAGACTTAAAAGCAATAAATTATGTACATTACTTCCAGAATGGCTAGCATGTAATTGCTAAATAAACTATAGTTTTAATAAAAGCTTTCAATAATGCTGCTGTTGTTAGCTAGCTATTAAAGCTGTACTCTTGTGAGTGTAAGAAACATAAATGAGTTTGGATTGTCATTTTGTATTTCTTATGTCTAGAGAGTGATGCTTTACCATGAGGCAAGGACTTTCTTTTCATGACCAAGAGCCTAAAGCAGCTGCTTAACAGCTGTTGGTACTGCCGGAAGGATCTGCTAACCAGAAAGTTGTGATCAATAAATGTAAATCCTGGCCTTCAAAAGCACATTTCAAAGTTTTCTTGCTACTATATAGTAGTAGCCTTTTCTTGGTAATCCATTAAAGTATAAATTGGATCCATCCTCAAAGAGTTTTGAAAAATTATTTTTATAATTTAACTTTTCAAGTTCATATTTACGTATTTTTTTGAAAATTTTGTACCACTATTTCACCAATTAATAAATCCTTATTAGGACAACTTCCCAGAATTCTCTAGATAAATGTCTTATAAAGTCATAGTTTCATTTTACTTAAGTTTTTATACCAAACATGCAATGAATGAAATATATCAAACCTACAATGCTTAGAATTAATAGTTATATGAAGGAAAATTGATGTTCTACTTAGTCTGCACATAAAATATAATGTTATTTTTCTATCATTGCCAGAGTTTTGACTATGTAGGCAAGAATTATATTATGATTGTGTTCACGTGTCAAATATAGTAGTAATACCAGATAATATCTTTGTTTGTATGAGCATGGAGTAGGTGATTATAATCAAACAAATCAAAAGTAATTCTAGGGGATGGAGCAGAAAGAAATAAAATCATGCAAACATGGAGGAGGAGATGTTATATGATGATTGAATAATACTACATATGTTCTGATGATGATTTTATACTCGTGTTTTGAACAATATGTACAGAAACCTATATATATTATTTTCACAGAGATAATAATTATTTTATAGTTACTGCTTTTCAGTGAGAAATAGCTTTGCTTAAAAATATAATTCAACTTCTTGAAATTATTTTACTCTTTGATGCTACTTATTAATTATTAAATAAATAATTAATTATTTATTAATTATTAAAATTTTCCATCAATCTAGGATTAAATATAAGGAGCTCTGGTAGCATAGTGGTTATGAATCAGGCTGCTAATCTCAAGGTCAGCAGATCGAAACTAGCAGTCCTCCCCCGGGAGAAAGATGAAGCTTATGTAAAGATTTACAGCCTTTTAAACCCTATACAGGATCACTGTGAGTTGCAACCAACGCCATGGCACATGGTCACCACCACCAGGATTAAATGTTATTGTAAAATGCTTTGGAAAAATAAGTATGTTATCTAGATATTTCTTTTTAATTCTTGTCATTGTTGTTTAGTGCCATGATGTCAGTTCTGACTCATAATGACCCTGTATAGGGTTTCTGAGGCTGTAAATCTTTATGGGATAAGAGTCTCATCTTTCTGCTGAGGAGCAGCTGTGGGCTTAAACCACTGACCTTGTGGTTAGCAGTCCAGTACTTATTCTACACAAGGAACTCTGATAGCGTAGTGGTCACAAACCGGTCTGTGAACCGCAAAGCCAGCAGTTCAAAACTACCAGCTGTTCTGCAGGAACATGCTCTCATAAAGATTTACAGCCTCAGAAACCCTGTATAGGGTTGCTATGAGTCGAAATCGACTCCACGGCACACAGCCAGCCGCCACTTATTGTACACAGCTACTGTGCTCCCATTTTTTAACTATGTTGTTGTTGTGAAATGCTGTCGAGTTGGTTCTGACTCATAGCAGCAATACTGTATAGGTTTTCCGAGGAGAGGCTGGTGAGCTTGAACTGCCAACCCCGTGGTTCAAACTGACTTTGCAGTCCCATGCATTAACCCACAGTGCCACACCAGGATAATGAGTATTACACGCATCAGTTACAGCAACAAAACAAGTAAGACATCAGTTTAACATGACTCCATTAAATTCGGAGTTTTAGGTAAATGATTGAATGCTGTATCTAGACAGCCGTTAAATTTTCTGGTATTTATTTTTACCACCCACACATTTCACATACCAGAAGTTTTTCTTTTTCTCTCCTATATCTTATTTAAGAGAAGAAATTGCTGGAAGCATAGAAATGACTTCTAAAGAATGTACTTCTTGTTTAACAATTAATTTGTCAAGAAAATAACTTAAAGTCATCTGATTACTAGCTTATTTCTAATTTAATTTTAATTGAGTTTACTCTTAGTAATCTTTGCATTTTTTAAAATCCTCATATAATAGATCTAGATATACATTTGACACCCATTTAACAGCATTCTTTAGCAATACTATTTCTATATGTAAGATTGCTAGAGCATTGTCCATAAGTAACACTTGTTTTCAGGAGAAAAATCTGACAGTAAATTATTTACTTTGTGTTAGGCTGAAAATACAGCCAGTGTTGGTTACATTTGAAGAATTCTTTCAGATGTACTTGGAGCTAAAGATGGTTTTAAATGGAACACACAAGAGACAGTAATAACAAAGAGATCACATTCTCTCTGTAATTTATTTTAATGTCATCACACAGGGAATTCAAGGCAGATAAAACTTCTCTATTTACAGAGACCAAATGTGCAGAAATGGATTGTCATTATTCCACATGAATCGATAAAACATAATCTCTAGCACATTTTTTATTAGAAATCACTTGAAAACATAATTTATATTGTATACTAAGTAAATATACTATTGTAGCCTTAAGATCTTTTGCAATGTTAGTTTCCCCTTGATGAATTACAATGCAATTTTCTAGGCAACTAATTTCACTAAGGAAGTTAATGACAGGAGCAAAAGACTAATCAGCTGCCAATCAGGATTTCTTGAGGCATAGAGTATCAAATATTGAAGCAATTTTTACAACTCATAAAAGCACTTATGTTCCATGATATGTCATAAAACCTGTGATGAAAATCTAAAGTTGATGAAGCTTCCTTATTTCTCAAGTGTTTTTGCCAAACAAACAGCTTTCACAATTAACCAGATCTTTCATTAATATTCAGACCTATTAATATAACAGAATTACATTACCATTATAGTACTATTATATCATCTGCATATGGCAGAATAATTAGCTATATGTAAATGTCAGTCACAGAACTCAATGGATACATAAATGTTGTAATGGTGGGCTATTTTTCTTTCCTAAGAAAAAGTTGGTCTTTCTCCTGGTAATGTTACAGGGTATTTTGGTTTTTATGTTGTTGTTGTTGTTGTTAAGTGCCATCGAGTCGGGTCCGACCCATAGCGACCCTGTACAGGGTTTCCAAGGGTGTAAATCTTTAAGGGAGTAGAAAGCCTCATCTTTCTCCCGCGGAGCGTCTGGTAGTTTCGAACCGCTGACCTTAAGGTTCGCAGCCCGATTCGTAACCACTACGCTACCAGAGCTCCTTTATGTTAGAGAACTAATAATGTGGCACACTGATATTCACTCTTTGCATCATTTATGTTGTACCAAACCTTTATTCATAATAGTACTATTGTTTCATGGAGATATAAAACATACTTTAAATCATTAATTTACATTCATCTTTTCGTACTAGAAAAATAGTTATTTTCTTGTATTGCTTAGAAGTAATCTTTGAAGCCACTGGGTAATTTAATTTCTTCACAATGAAGAATATTGAAAGTACCATGGATTGCCAGAAGAGCAAACCAAATCTGTCTTGGCAGAATACTGCTTAGAAGTCAGGATGGTGAGATTTTTTCCTCTCATAGTTTGAATATATTATTAGCAGGGTCTGATCCATGGAGAAGGGCATCATGCTTAGAAAAGTGGTAGGTCAGGGAAAGAGAGGAAGACCCCCAACAAAATGGATTGGCAGTGTGGCAACAACATGGACTCAAACATAAGAATAGTTGTGAGGATGGTACAGTACTGGGTAATATTTTGTTCTGTTGTGCATAGAATCACTGAGTTGAAATTGATTCGACATCACGTAACATTACCACTTGATGTTACAACATTACGTACATGTATATTTTTATGGTTCTTATTTCTGGCTCTACATATACATATGTGTGGGTGTCTGGGTTTTTGGTTAGTTGAGAAGGGAGTGTCTCTACACATCTGAATGTTGCTATCAACTTTGATCATCTTTCTATTAATGTTTTTATATCATGCTGGTGTGATATAATGTGTCAGCTTATTTAAATATTTAGTATCTTCCCTGTGAAACAAGTTTGAAAGAATCATAATTAAACTACTCTCTTCCACACTTGAGAACTTTGACTCTACAGCCACAAGTTACTAGTTCAGGAGTCCTTATTTCTGGGGAAATCTATTTCTGAAACAAAAACCAAACACAGTGCCTGATCCCCAGGGTTCCTACAACTGAGAAATTGAGGTTTTGAATTAAGCTGCCTGGTTGGTTTAATTACCTGAACTTTTGTCTTAGCAGCTGATGCTTCTCTCACTTTAAGAGTGGTTGTTGTTGTTTAGTGCTGCTGAGTCAATTCTGACCCATAGTGACCCTATATAGGGTTTCCAAGGAGCAGCTGGTGAGCTTGAACCACCAACCTTGCAGTTCAGACGACTTTGCAGTCTGATGCATTAATCCATAGTGCCACACCAGGACTCCTTAAGAGAAGTAGGAATCCAAATTAATCTTGTTGCTGTTGTTGTTAAGGGCCATCTCGTCGATTTCCACCCATAGTGACCCTGTATAGGGTTTCCAAGAAGCAGCTAGTTGGTTTGAACTGCTGACCTTGCAGTTAGCAGTCCAGTGCTTCTTCTTACTAGTAATAATTCTGGGTACACATTTAAATATTTTTCAGTCATCTTTAGGGTAATATGATGATACAAGAAACACTACCCCACACACACACAAATAACAAAAAAAATCTAAGCTATCAAGAGCCTTTTGAAAAATACGTGGAAAAAGTTGCTGACAACTATTAAACTTCAATATTTATATCACAATTGTTAAGGAGCTCTGGCAGCATAGTGTGTTATGAGTTAGGCTGCTAACCATGAGCCCAGCAATTTGAAAATACTTGCCACTTCGTGGAAGAAAGATGTGGCTTTCTATTCCCATAGAGATTTATAGCCTCAGAATCCCTATGCAGGGTTGCTCTGAGTCAGATTTAATCTCCTGTGTCTAATCTCAAAAGGAAAGAAAAAAAAGAAAAAGATGGAAGTCCACAATTTTTCCTCAAAGTTTTCAGGGCATTGGGTAAATGGAACAACCCCAAGATTAATGTATTTTCTTGGGAAGTAGAACTAAGGTCTTGTTGATGTTTATAAACTTTAGAATGCCAGACTCTCTCACTTAACACTTAAAGACCTCTCGTCCTTGTCCAGTTTTGTTAGGAAAAAATGTACTTTTTACAAGAGCAATTAAAGAGAATGCCAGTGTGTGTCTCAATAACCAGCATACCTTATTTCTTTCATGGCCTCACATAGCTCTGTCACGAAAATGGGTAGTCTGGTAGGAGAAAGGGATATTAAGGACTAGTGAATTCAGGATAGTAGAACTGAAAGCCTGGATAATTTCTTCATATATAGATTAGGATTGATGCCCAAAAGGTTTGTTTTCATGTGCAGGGATGTCTTAACATTAGCAAGATCCATTTGGCTAGTTTCATGCCCACAGGCATGACTGGAAGAGTAGGAAAGATCTAGCCCTTGTTGGGAAGGGAATCCAAGATCTTAGCCAAGTGATTCAAGATTCAGGGAAGAACTGCAGCTCTCTCAAGGAAACAGAATTCTAACAAAAAGTAGAGTTGATATGTACTCATAAGACTGATCACTAATGTTAGAGGTCCTGGTGTGACACTGTAGGATAAGCATGGATCGCAAGGTCAGTTTGAACTGCAAGGGTGGCAGTTCAAACTCACCAGCCACTCCACGGAAACCCTATTTAGGGTCCCTATGAGTCCTGGTGTGGAACCAGGAAAGCACTTGACCTCAAGGTCGTTTTGAACTTCAAGGTCGGCGATTCAGTCTCACATGCTGCTCCTCAGGATTCAGATACAGGTTCTCTGAGTCGGAAACTACTCGATGGCACTGAACACCAACAGCAACAATAGCTCTGTAATACAGATTTGCCTTGGGCACACTAGATACCAGGTTTAGGGTGTAGAAGGTAATGCCAGACTCCTCCTTTTGTTAGAATTCTTTATCTAACATACACCCAGGCTTGGTTCTCATTGAGTCACAGAGTGGGTGGAGCTGGCCTTACAAGTTGCATAGCCTCAGCGATTGCCTCTGGATTCAGGTGAGGCATGATTAGACTGATAACAACTTGTTTTTGCAGTATTTCTACAGAGTGAAGCCTTGAGCTGAGCCAATAATGTTCTCAGAAAAGTCAAATCTGTGTATTCAAATTGAGGGAAGGAGGCAAAAGGGGAAACTTTGTTACCTTCTTATGGCACCTGGACTTATATCAAGCAGAGTAGATCTGTCCCATGTATATGCTTAGATGATAGAGCTGTACAAACACCTGCATTTTCCTATGCTGATTGTAGTATTTGGAGAGGAATGAGTTGGGTGTGTCTGCGACTTAGGAAGGAACCTGATGTGCAGAAAGCCTAAACACTTTGTCATGTAAACATGTCCTGATCTGACTTTTAGCTGGTTAACTGTTGGCAAACAGTACAGACTTCCTATTTCCTTCCGGTCTAACTGTTAATGTCCAAATATTTTGATATATTATTTCAGTTTTTAATGGAAAAACATTAGTAATCATCTCTTCATCCCTACCCCCTTTTGATCCCTGATATTTTAAAAACTAATGAGGGAAATCACAATTTATTGAATGGTTACCAATCCGCCATAGGAGGTTCAGATTTCCACTGTCAAATTAGTAATTATTGTTATTCTTACAGGTTCACAAATCAAGTGGAAGGGACATTTTCCTACCTTTCAGTTGTCTGTGTAGAACCATAAAGAGCTAAATTCTATGGTCACATAGCTCAAATGGAGATTGGTTCCTTTACTGTGCTATTTTAAAAACAAAGAAACTGAATCCAATGTATCTATCTATCTATCTATCTATCTATCTATCATCTATCTATCTATCTATCTATCTATCTATCTATCTATCTATCTATCTAAATTTGTAATTCTATATTTTTTTCTACCACCAAATTAATTCCAAATCATAGAAAATCTATAGGACACACCCATAGGGTTTCCAAGGGTGCAATTTTTAGACAGTATCGGGCTGCGAACCTTAAGGTCAGCGGTTCGAAACTACCAGCCGCTCCGTGGGAGAAAGATGAGGCTTTCTACTCCCGTAAGGATTTACACCCTCGGAAACCCTGTACAGGGTCTCTATGGGTCAGAACCGACTTGACGGCGCTTAACAACAACAACAACAACATTGTACTTCAAGATAGAGCTTGAAATGTTCTTTTTGATGATGAACACAATACCATGTCACTTCAATTTTTCTCTTCAATCATGGTATTCCAAGATTGTCCAATTCAAAATGGCCAGTACTAGACCATTTAAATTTACTAATGTGTAACTGTTTTTATGCTTTCTATTTCATTTTGTATGTCTTCCAATTTTCCTAGATTTATATTTCATACATCCCACATTTTGATTAGTAATGGATGTTTGCAGCTGTTTTCTCTCATTTTGAGTTATACCACATCAGCAAATGAAGATCCTGAAAGCTGTGTTCCATCCAATTGTTGGAACCCTGAAAGTATGGCCTTTGGTCACTGTCAGGTCTGGAACCAAACTCATCCCCATGGCTCAATTTTCACCCAAGCAATAATTCGGTATCTAGGGGAGACAACAACACAAGTGAGGTACAATAACTATAGAATGGGCAACTATTTGAGATCAGTAGGGTAGCATTTACCTAAGGATAAAATTCAGAAGTGTTTGCAAAAGGAGGGAGTGGAATATATGACGTTACACTGAGGGGATTACAATCATTGAGATGAAATGAACTAAGAGGCAGAGTAAAAAATTATCCGCACAATGATTGTAAAATTTGTTTTACTCAACTTTTAGAAAAGACACACTGTTTCTTGACATAATATCCTTGTCTCTCAGTACACTTTCTCCATCTGTCAGCAAGCTTTCATGTTCACTTTACTAAAAATGTTTTAGGCTGAGCTGCATGCCACAAATGCACTGTCGTCTTCACAGAAGTGATTCTTTGTTCTTGAAGGGCTGCTTTCAGGGGATCAAACAGGTAAAAGTCCAGTGGAGCAAGATCAGGACTATAGGGAGGATGCTTTAACACCTCAAGATGAAGTTTTCGCAGTGTCAACAGTGTAGGCAGAGGTGTGTGGACTTACATTGTCATACAAGATCACAATACCTTCGGATAGCAGTCTTTTACATTTAATCTGAAGTCTAGGCTTCAGCTCTTCAGTGAGCATCTCCCTGTAATAAGCACTGTTGATTGTTGAATCTTTTCCTCATATTGTTCCAATACTGGTCCTTGAGAATCCCAGAAAACTGTAAGCATCAATTTTCCAGGTGAGTGTTGATTTTTGAACTTTTTCTTGGTCAGCGATTGAGGAGGTTTCTATTCCATACTCTGCCTTTTACACATAGGCTATCCAAGGGCATTGTGATCTTACATGGCAACATATGTCCACACACTCTTGACACTCCACATAAACTTTGTTTTGAGGTGTTAAACATCCTCTCTATACTCCTGATCTTGTCCCATCAAATTTTCTCATGGTTGGTCCCCTGAAAGCAGCCCTTTGAGGATGGAGATTCACCTCTGATGAAGAAGTAAAGACAGTGGTGCATTCTTGGCTCACGCTCTGCTTAAAACATTTTTTAATAAGGGACTAGTAAAAAAACTTGTTGACAGATTGATGATGTGTATTGAAAAGCAAGGAGATTATGTCCAAAAGATGACGTATTTGTGTTTTCTGAAAGTTGATTAAAGTAAATTTTACAGCCAGAGTACAGATAATTTTTTACTTACCCTCGTAGATGATTTGTTGAGGGTAAGTAAAAAAAAAAAAAAAAAATTGTTAAAACTGATGATCTGCACTATAAACCTTCATTCAATTTACAATAAAAAGTTTCAAAAACCAAAAAATGGTTGACTCTACTTTGAGGAAGCAGCTCATCTCAAGTCCTATTTGGAGTGCCTTCTAACTTGAAGATCTCATTTTCTGGTACTATATCAGCTATTCATAAGTTTTCAATGGCTAATTTTTCTGAAGTGGTCTGCCTGTTCCTTGTTCCTAGTCTGTCTTAGTCTGGAAACCTGTCCACTCTGGGTGACACTTATAATTTTGAGATGCCAGTGGCATAGCTTCCAGCATTGCCACCACAGTACAACAAACTGACAGATGGAGTTTAGTACTTTGAGGATTTACACCAGGTCAAAAAGACAGTTTGGGCATCTTCAAGGAACTTAAATTGTGCTTCTTTTATGTGGTTTTTGAGTTCTGGGAACAGAGAGAAATCTGAAGAATCAAGACCATGCCTGAAGGGTGGGTGGGGTAAAGTTTCCCAACAAAATTCTTGTAAGACAGCTCCTGCTACCCTCAGAGAATGAGCTCACACATTGTTGTGATGGAAAAAAATTCCTTAACACAACTTTCCTGGCCTTTTTCTCACCATTGTAGTTTTCAGTTTTCTTCAGACTTCTTTCTAATAAGCCCTTGTGTTTATTTTGCTTCCTTCAAGAAAATCTATCAAGATTACCCTCCTGACATTCTTTCTAGGATAGTTGCCATAACTTTCTGACTTGATTTCTCTGCCTGGAATTTAACTGGCTCACAGATCCCCTCAAAAGTCACTGTTTTAACTGACTTTTTTTTTGGAAGGCACCTGTGGTACCCTGAATTCACTCGATATGGCTTTTCTATCAAAAGTCTTCTTAACTTCCACAAAATATTTCGGTGGTACCCTGCAAATGGTGTGGCACTGTGGGTTAATGCGCCAGATTGTAAAGTTGTTTGAACTGCAAGGTCAGTGGTTCAAGTTCACCAGATGCTCCTTGGAAACTCTATACATGGTCACTAATGGGTCAGAACTGACTTGATGGCACTTCACAACAACAACCATGCAAATAGAGTACACAGGACTTGAATACCAAAATGGGTTAATTTTGCCATTCCACAAGGTTTAAAAAGAGTCACCTCAGAAGCAGGAACAGATAATCCCAGAACTATCAAGAAATAAGAGCAGTGAGTGGAACACGAGATCCCTACCTGGAAAAAATGGTAGCTGCATCATGGGGAACAGAGCAGTTGTGGGCTTCTAGGCCCATGAACAGAGTAAAGCTGAGTGCCTATGAGCAAAAGGCTGGCTTGCAGAAAGTATCCTTTGGGCATTTACAGACAAGCTAAAGGAGCTTTGTAACATTTGCTGGAGCATGGCAGAGGCTGAGGGGCTACATGGCTAAGAATCCAAAGACAAAAAAGAGATATCCCTGCAGTATGGCAGAGAAGAGCATTCTTAACTGAAGAACTGCTGCTTCCTGAGTTGTTTCTGATCCTGAATTATACCCTGTTCACTTTCCTAATAAATCCCATAGTCATGAGTATTGTCCCGAGTTCTATGTGCCCACTTCAATGGATTATCAACTCCAGCAGAGAAATAACTGGTATGGGAGAAATGGTTGGTGTCAAAATAAGGTAAAGAGGGTTGTAGAGTAGAGATATATCTGACTTCTCCTTGATAGGAATTGGCCTTGGGCTGACTTTGAGTTCAATTAGTTTATACATCTTCACACCACTCACCAAGGGCAGCCCTTACTAAAGTTACCAGAAGCAATTCTGAATGAAACACTAAAGAGAAAGTCATCTTATGTCATTTGGTCAGTGATACATACAGTCCAAACCATCCTGGTGATACAATACTTAATCACTCAGCTAGTAACTGAAAGGTTGGTAGTTAAAACATATGAACACTCTCCATAGAAGACCTGGCAAGCTACTAACATAACCAAATACCCTATGGTTTTTTATATGTTGAAAACTGAGTCAAAGATACCCAACAGCAGCTAAGTAAGGTACAGGACTATTTCCTGAAAGAGCTACAAATTACATGTTATGGAAGCAAGAGTTCAGTGAAATAGAGAGAGTGCAAAACAAAACAAAAACAAAATGTGGATTCCTACAGATACTTCATAGAATACTAGATATAGGATGTCAAGAAGATATCCTTACTAGGATGTCCAAAATAGAGTTCCATGATATATGATTCATTTGGGAAATACTAAATTAAGTATCATTAAATGGAGTTTATTACTGTGGCATAGCTCACTATGCTACGGTGCACTGTGTCTCTCCAAAACAATGACAGAATATACAACATTTCCTGCACATGTGTGTGGTCTGAATATTTCACTTGAGATAATGTAGTAATTAAAGGAGGCTATGATGAAATGTCTAAGAGAAAGGAGCATGGGAAACGGGAAAACATGTTCAGGATGCAAGAGACCTAGTTTATAGTGACTCCCAGAAAGGAAATTGACACCTCCACAGAACAAGTCACAACTGGGTCCTAATCTCATCATAAGGCACCCTGATGATGCAGTGAACTAAGCATTGGGCTGCTAACCAAAATGTTGACAGTTTGAACCCACCCAGGAGAAAGATGAAGCAGTTTGTTTCCATTAAGATTTACAGCCTTGGAAACCCAAGTTCCACTCAGTCCTATGGGGTAGCTATAAGTAAGAATGGACTCAATATCAGTGGGAGCGAGTGGAGAATCTTAACACACATAAGAAGGGGCCATGGAAGAGAGAAGAATAAAAGTGGAGGAAAGAATTAGGGTCATAAATCAAGGCTTGAATTAGAGTATATTTTCCACATCCTCTGTAGAGAAAGCCAATGCCAAATTTACAGATGATAAACATGACTAATAAACTAGGACTCAGGGTGTAGAGTAGACAGTGGCAATCCTGAATTGTCTGATTACAAACCTTAGTCATAAACCAGTTTGTTATATGTAATAATTTTAAAGTGAATGCAAAACAGAAGATGTGAACTAAGTCTGACCACGTTCAATAGACTCCTATGAATCCGGGTTGAGACCTGGTTGGCCAGCAGTAAGGCAAGTCCTGAGAACTCCTGGGCCCAAAGACAATGACGTGGCCACAGAGGACTAGAGCAGAGAATGAAGCATCCAGCTGATAAGATGTGAGGGAAGATGCACAATAACACCCATACTTGCAGTTAGTACCCATTTGACTTGGCTTCAATGGCTGGATGATCAGAACTTGACTATAGTTTGATGAACTTGACCTATACCTATGGATGTAGTAGCTCAAAAAAGGGAACAAATCTTTACAGCAAGGATCATTCCCACCCCCTCGGTACACAGGGTTGACAGGGATGGGCAACTTAGACATTGGCTATCCAAAATGGGAGGGCTACAAATGCAAGAAATGACTGGCTCACAAGCTTTCAAGAGGGAGCCTAGATCCAGAGGGTGCACAGGAAGGTAGAATCTGTCTGGATGGGGCTGATGAAAGGAGATGGGGATAAGACTCTTGTGGTATAATAGTGAATAATTGCCATCAGTACTGACTGTGAGTGTTGGAAATATAAAGGTAGATATTTTGTAACAAAAGGAGGGGAGTGATTGATTTTGCAGTACAGGAGCAGGGTCCCTGGGACCATCAAAGGATGAGTGGAGTGCGGTACCCTACACAGAGAAGCAGTGACGCCAGAGATGGAGGCAGAAACAATGATGTAGAGAGATGTAGCAGCAGCTGGGAACTCTAGACCCAGAGTAGGAGAGGGGCTGTGTGCTGATGACCTAGCGGCAGGCTTGTGGGGCACACCCTTTGGATGCTTGATGAGGCATGGAGGGGGCTGTAAACCATGGCAATGGAACGAAATATGACAGGATGAATGTAAAGCTAATGTTCTCCCATGTAAACTATCACATAATTCACAATAAAAACAACAAATAAAAGTGAATGCAGGAGGCAGGTTTGCAAAATGTGCCCTTTGGACATTTAAATGAATATATATATATGTTTGCTTTGTATGTGTACATCAAATGTTTTTGCTTTGTTGATTTGTGAAAAAGAAGATGTAAAAGGGAAGCCACAGGGAGGAAGCAGGATAACTATTGTTGCAGGGAGGGGATTGTAATCACTGTGATGAAGCAAAACATATGATGGGTTGAGGATAAAGCTGTGATCTTGTATGTTAATCTTCACTCAATTCACAAGAAAAAGTAAAAAAAAGTGAATGCAGTATACACATTAATTTGCCAGGAAACCCACGTGTGCATTTCAGAAGGTCTAATTCCTGCATCCATGTACCTCTTATACACCTCTGTAGATTCTCTTGGCATCACTTGTCTCTTAGGCTAGCCATCCCTGTAGTAACCAAAGTGATTCTGGGCTCCAGCTAGCTTCATGCAGGTGTAGTCCACAAATACCTCACCAAATCCCATTCCCTCCCTTGATTTCTGTGTTGATACTCTTGATGCCTTCTAGCTTATTCCCCCTGAAGTAATGCCTTAACTAGTTAGTAGGTTCTGTTTATTGTTTTTCAGCCAAGTAATTATGACTTTGTGAATACACTCCTATTGTGAAATATCCCAGGAGAATTTTTAAAAGCAGTCTGGTTGTATGATAAACAGCTGACATTTTAAAAGCCCTAAAAATAATCTGGTCATTGAATAGATATCAAGACAGAGACACCGAGAGATGCAACTAGGGTGATCACCCCAGCAGTATTTTGGAAACATGATTACCTACCACTTTATTTTCATACCATTGATTTCATTTAGTACCTTTACATAAAAGTGAGGAAGACAGTTGGTAATACTCATTCAGAAACTTTTCTTTTAACCAAAAGCGTAAATAACCTGTAAGTAATGACTTTTATTGCTCTGTTTATAATATTAAACATGTTTCAAAATTAAAATGGAAAGTAACTTCATCATGATATTACATCTTATATATTTTCTTTTTTTGTGAATTTAACTTTTCTTAAATTATGAGATAGACAAAGTGCTCAGATACCTTCTACGTTGCTTGTAATTAATTTCCTATTATTCCAAAGCATTCCTTATTCAAATAATATTATATTTTAAATCAAATTTCTCTACATTTTAATATTAGGGAAAACAGGATCAGATTATTTGATCATTGAACTTAACAACAAAACAATAACTAAAAATTTTGAAACTTTTATGCCACAAAATGGGGACCTGGGCTCCTTCAGGATTGAAGAAATTCTGAAGCTGGGAACCTTGCATCAAAAATGATTACAATTTTGTCTAAACATGTAGTTTGGGATGGTAGTTCTTTCTTACTTTCTTGTCATTTTCAAGGTGGCATTTCTTCATTTTACTCAGTCCCAATAGTGATTTAATTTGCCATGGATAGATAATTAAACTTATAGCAATGTGGGTATCTCACACTTGGGCTTTCTGACATGATATTGTTGTTGTCAATTGTTCTTAAGTCAGTTCTGACCCTATTCACAACTGAACAAAATGCTGTCCAGTCCTGCGCCATCCTCACAATGTTGTGTCTGAGCCCATTGCTGCTGTAATCATGTCTGTCTCTCTCATTGCGAGTTTTCTTCTTTTCATTGACCCTACACCAATGTCAGTTTCAACTGCAAAGTTGGTGGTTCAGACTCATTAGCTGCTCCTCAGAAACCCTATACAGGGTCACTATGAGTTGGAACTGACTTGACGCAAAAACCACCTTTCAAAGCATGATGTCCTTCTCCAAGGATTGAGTCCTCCTAACAACGTGCCCAAAGTACTAGAAACAAAGTTTCACCATCCTTACTTCTAAGGAACATTCTGGCTGTACTTCTTTCAACACAGATTTATTTGCATTTCTGGCAGTCAGTGGTACTTTCAATATTCTTCTCCAATATCATAATTTTAATGCATTGATTCTTCAGCAGTCTTCCTTGTTCACAGTCCAACTTTCATATGTATATAAGGCAACTGAAGATACTATATAGCTTAGATCAGTTGCACCTTAGTCCTCAAATCAGCATCTAAAGAGGTCTTTTGCAGCAAACTTTTCTAATCCAATACATCATTTGTTTTTTTGACTGTTGCTTCCATGAGCATTGATTGTGGATCCAAGCAAAATGAAATATTTAACAACTTCAGTCTTTTCTCCGTTTATCATGATGTTCTTTATTGGTTATGTGACATGATATAATGCACACTATTCATTCTTTACCCATGTTAAATTATACAAATATGGTCAGGACTAGATTTGCAGTCAAACAATCCAGGATTTTCAGCCTTGGTGCCATCATTGATTTGTCCTGTCTGTTGTTAAGTGTTGTCAAATATAGAGTGACGCTATGAGACAGAGTAGACCCGAAAACCAAAGGTTAATTTGCTTAACCTCTCTGTGCCTCAGTTCCACACACTTAAAATGTGGCATAAAACTTTAACAATTTAACATAAAAAGACAAATAACCCAATCAAGAAAATGGGCAAATGACTTAATAGACATTTTACCAAAGAGACTGTTTAGAGGATCACCAGATACATGTAAATATGCTCATCCAAACCAAACCAAACCCAAAGCATACCAAATGCAATTCTGTTAGTTGATTCCCACTGATAGTGACCCTCTAGGACAGAGTAGAACTGCTCCATATGGTTTCCAAAACTGTAAATCGTTAAGGAAGCACACGGCCACATCTTTCTTTTAAGCAACAGATGCCAGTCTTTTGGATAGCAGCTAAGCATTTTATCCACTGTGCTTCCAGGACTCATCCATTAGCAAGAAGCAAATCAAAATCACAATGAGATACCATTTCACTCCTACTAGCATGGCTATGAAAAATATAAATATATCAAGTAGGAAAATAGTTATTTAAACTCTGTAACAGAAGTACCACAAGTGGATGGCTGTACCATAAAAATCTATTCTCCTAGTTTAGGAGGTTAGAAGCTCATATTCAGAATGCTGACTCTGGGGAGAGACTCTCTGTCTTTATCCAGACTTGGGAAAGGTCCTTGTCTCCTTTCTATAGCTGTAGGCCCAGCATTTCTTGGAGATAGAACAACCAGAAAGAAACTTGACAAAGACTCAGAAGAACTAAACAACATAATCAGCTAACTGGATCTTATAGATGTGTACAGAGCATTCAACCCAACAACAGCACAATATACATTCTTTTCCAGTGCACATGCAGCATTCTCCAGAATAGACCATGTGTTAGGCCACAAAACAAACCTCCATAAATTTACAAATATCAAAATACTACGAAGCATCTTCTCAGACCACAATTCTATCAAATTAGAAATCAACAATAGGAAGAACAAGGAGGCAAAAGTCAAATACATAGAAACTGAATAACACACTGCTGAAAAGCAACTGGGTAGTAGAAGAAATTAAACATGAACTCATAAAGTTCCTAGAAACAAATGAGAACAAAAATACAACATACCATAATCTTTGGAACACGGCGAAAGCAGTGCTGCGAGGATAATTTATTGCAATAAACGCACACATCCAAAAAGAAGAAAGAACCAAAATTAACACATTAACACAGCATATACAACAAGTAGAAACAGACCAACAGAGGGAAACTACAGCCACCAAAAGAAAAAGAAATAATAAAGATTAGAGTAGAAATAAATGATATAGAAAACAGAAAAACTATAGAAAGAATTAACAGGACAAGAAGCTTGTTCTTTGAAAGGGTTAATAAAATTGACAAA
>NW_006408557.1:1233652-1244496 GCF_000296735.1 Chrysochloris asiatica
TATAGTTTTTCTGTTTTCTATCTCATTTATTTCTACTCTGATCTTTATTATTTCTTTTCTCTTGGTGACTGTAGGTTCCCTATGTTGATCTGTTTCTGTTTGCTGGAGATACAGTGTAATGTGTTAATTTTGATTCTTTCTTCTTTTTGGATGTGCACATTTACCACAATAAATTGTCCTCTTACCACCACTTTTGATGTGTCGCAAAGATTTTGGTATGTTGTGTTTTCGTTCTCTTTTGTTTCCAGAAACTTTTTGAACTCCTGTTTAATTTTTTTCTATTATCCAGCCGCTCTTCAGCAGGCTGTTATTGTTTCCATGTATTAAACTTTATTTCCTTGGTTTTCTTATTGTTGATTTCTAATTTTATGGCATTGTGTTCTGAAAAGATGCTTTGTAGTATTTTGATGTTTGTAAATTTATGGAGGCTTTCTTTGTGAACTACACATAGTCAATTCTGTAGAATGTTCCATGAGCACTGGAAAAGAATGTGTATTGTGCTATTGTTGGTTGAATGCACTATACATGTCTAAGAGGTCAAGTTGGTTGATTGGGCTGTTTAATTTCTTTGTAGTTTTGTCGAGTTTCTTTCTGGTTGTTCTATCCCTTTTCAAAAGTGACATATTAAAATCTCCCACTAAAATTGGAGATTTCTCTATTTCTTTTTTCAATTCTAGTAGGCTTTGCTTTATTTCTTTGTGTTCTTTCATTTGGAGCATAGATGTTAACTATGGTTATGTCATCTTGTTCAATTGACCCTTTAATCATGAGATAGTGTCCTTCTTTATCTCTTATGCTAGTTTTTGCCTTAAAGTTTATTTTATCAGAGATTAGTATTGCCACTCCTGCTTGTTTTTTATTGCTGTTAGCTTGGTATATGTTTTTCCATCCTTTAACTTTTAGTCTGTTTTGCCTTTGTGTGTAAGATGCGTATCTTGCAAGCAGCATATTGAAGGCTCTTGTTTTCTTATCCTTTCAGACATTCTGAATCTCTACACTGGTGTATTTAATCCATTGACATTCAGTGTAATTATCGATAGGTATGGATTAACTGCTGTCATTATGTTAATTTTTTCTGGTGCTGTTCATTACTTAGTACTGCATGTTTTCTTGTTCTGAGTTCATATTTTTGTGCGATTTCTTGTTGGTTTTTTCTTTGTCTTAATGATTCCTTGTTCTACTTGGATCTTCATTTTCATGGTAAATTGTGAAGTATTCATTTTCTTTGGGGTTACCCTATAGTCTATTAAGTTTTCACTGTGTTTAAGATAGTCTATTGTATCCTGCAATCTACTTGTCCTCCTCACCACCTGTATCTCTGTTCCTATATTTTTCCCTTCTTTGACATTGTTAATATTTTGATCTTTGGTTGGCATCACAGGTCCTCTGAATTCATGCTGTACTTTTGTACTGTTTTGAACTCTGCTATCTGTCAACTGAGTTCAAGGTGGTGTTGCCACATCTGTCAATCTCTGGCTGTTGTCTGTTCTTGCTGGTTTTCAGTCCAAAGAACTCCCTTTAGAATGTTTTGAAGCATTGGCTTGGCTTTGACAAAATCTCTTAGTTTCTGTTTATCCTGGAATGTTTTGATTGCACTGTTGTATTTGGACTGTTTTACTGGATAGACAATTCTTGGCTGGTAGGTTTTTTTTTTTTTTTTTTTTTTTTTTTTAGGGTTTTATATATATCTCCCCATTGCCTTCTTGCCTGCATGGTTTCTGCTGAGAAGTCAGAGCTTAATCTGATTTGCTTACCTTTGTAGGTAACATTTCTGTTTTTCCTGGCTGTTTTTGGGATTCTCTCCTTGTCTTTGGTTTTGGAGAGCTTGATTATGATATGTTTCAGTGATTTTCTTTTGGGGTCTATCCTTCATGAGGTTCTTTCAGCTTCTTGAATGTTTATCTTTTCATCCTTCAAGATGTTCGGAAAATTTTCTTCTAGAAGCTCTTCAACTATCTCTTCTGTAGACTTCTGTGATTCTTATTGTTCTGGAGTGCCAATAATTCTTTAGTTATTTCTCTTCATGTTATCCAACATGAATCTTAGACTCTCTTGAGATTTTTTAATCATTTTCTCTGCTTGCTCTTCTACTTTAGCAATATTGAGAGGTTTGTCTTCCAGCTCACTGGTTCTGGCTTACATCTTTTTAATTCTACTCCTTTGCCCTTTTGGTGTATTATCCATTTCTGATATTTTATTATTAATCACCTGCACTTTTTGCAGGTTTTGGATTGTTTCCAATGCCATAGCTATCTTGTTTGATTTCTCCTGTAACACTTTCCTGACTTCTTCCTTCTTTTCCTCCACTTCTTTTCGGAGCATTTGAATTTCTTTCCATATCATTCTTCTGAGTTCCTTCTCAGGCAGATCCTGAGCCTGCTCTTCTACTGGATAGTCTATGTCTGCTTTCCGCTTATTTGTCTCAG
This sequence comes from Chrysochloris asiatica, assembly GCF_000296735.1. NCBI lineage: Eukaryota > Metazoa > Chordata > Mammalia > Afrosoricida > Chrysochloridae > Chrysochloris > Chrysochloris asiatica. The sequence continues at coordinate 1,236,079 of NW_006408557.1, forward strand.
ATACTTTTTTCTGTTTTTTTTTTTTACATGTGTTGAGAAAGATCTAATTGTGTTTTCTTTGATATTTTCTGTAGTTATGTGGGTTTTCAATGGATGTGTGTTGCTTTGTTGGTAAGCATACTGAGCGTCATCTGGTTGATATTATCTGGAGATAGCCTTCCCTTTTCACGTGTAATATCTAGCAGTTGGTATTGGCTCTTGTCTAGATGGTGGGATATTACAGGGTATGCTTGTAGCTTGGCTATGTGGACACAGTTGCTGTCTCTTCTTGGGTAAGTTAAGGAGAGAAAGCTCCCAACCCTGGGAAAAGAGTGAGGCCAAAAGGACCAAAGACATAAAAGCAGAGACAGAAACTACCAATCAAAAATGAAAATAAAATCTAATTGATTGTCCAGTGGCTTTTGCTGTGCAGGTAGGGATTAAGGGTCCCGCCCAAGTCAGTGTTGGGGCTGGGTCCCAGAGTCAGACATCATAAGAAGGAACCTGTGGGATTTTTCTCTGTGCCAAGGGAAAACTGTGGGCATAACTCTGGACCCTTTTGGGGGTGTGCTCCTGCCTGCCTGATGGCCTCTATACTGGACAGTGAGGCCGCAATCAGAGCGAAGAGGAAAGATGCGTGAAAAATGAAAAGTGAAAGATGAAAAATTGGTCACACCTCTTCCTCCAGGAGCACAGTTTGCAGGTTCTAGAGCTGGGTCACTGCCTCTTCTTGTCTCACTATTGAATCATATGACTCTTATCCCCATCTCTCTTAACCAGACGCATCTAGACAAGATGAAAACTATTCAGTGGGGACTGTTTCTTCCCCCACACACTCTTAAACTAAACTCCTCCTTGAAATCTTGTAAGCCAGTCACTTCGTGCCTTTATTGCCCCCTCATTTTAGGTAGCCGATGTCTAAGTTGCCCCTCCCTATCTGCCCTGTGTACAGAGGGAATAGGATTGATACTTCATGTGAAGACTCCTTCCCTCTCTGTTGGTATTTTGAGTTACTACATTCAAGGCTATAGATCAAGTTCATCAAATTGTAGCAAGTTACCCGAGTTTCCTTTATCAATTTTTTTTTTTTATATCTTCCTCTAGTCGAGTTCTGATTATCAATCCATTGAGTCTAGGTCAAGTGGATACAATCTGCAACTTTGGGTGTTCTTATGTGCCTCCTCTCACTCCATATCAGCTGGATGCTTCATTCTCCGCTCTAGCCCTCTGTGGTTATATCCTTGTCCATGGGCCTTAATACTTAAATGAGTATTACTTAATTGTGCGGTTTTGGTGTTTTTTTATGCTTTCTGAATGCCTTCAGGTAGATGTGATCAGAAGATGGGCTTCCATTTTCACCCTTCTTATCAACCAACTCAGAGTAACTATCACAGATGTTGTCTGCCTACTTGATGTATGGCAGTTGGTATTGGTTCTTGCCTGATTGTGGCATTTTATAGAGTGTAAATGTAGCTTGACTATCTCACAGCAATTGCTGTCTCTTCTTGGGTAATATAGGGAGAGAAGGAGCCCCCTAATGGTAAAGAGGGGACTAAAAACACCACAACAGCAATAGCAAATAAGCCAGATTGGATACTGTAGTCTATAATCACATAAAAGAGAGAAGAGGACAAAAAAGTAAATCTGTAACCTAATGTGAGTATGACTTCAATATCCTTTATCAGCTTCTTGCCTTCAAGGCTGCCTAAGAAATTTCAAGATGCCACTATTGGTCATTATGATGTAACTCAGGATTTAATTTTTGGCCTGTTTCGTTTTTAGTCTATCTTTCCACTCCACAAGTCCCGTTCAGGCCTTTTACCTAGTGATAAACAGTTCAGGCCACCTATGGCCATTTTGCACTTGCATTTGGTTTTAAGTGGAACCCGTCCCTTTACATTTAAAGGAGATTTGTGCACATGCATAGTAGAACCCTCTGGGGTTGGGGGCAGGTGTCCACTCGTTCAGGCACCCACTCTAGTCACCAGAACGGAGGTGCACAGACAGTGAGAGGCCAATGAACAGATACAAAAAAAAAAGAATGTCCGTACCTTTATCTCCAAGGTTCAGTCAGGCATCAATCTGTGGCTACTCTGATTCTTCCCTGCTTGGTCTTGCTCAATATGGCAGCTCCAGGTAGGCCACTGAGCCTGGCAGTTTCAAAAGTACGAAATTTCTTGCTTCTTCTACAAATTCCACTGGCTATAAGCCTTCAAACTTTTAAAATATTCCTATATATGTGGTTCAGAGTTTTGGAACTGTTCCCTTAACCTGCTTCATCCAGTATTCTGTGTTATTGCTGATGGAGATCCTCACTGCATTTCTACCCTATCTGCCATCAAGCCCTGCCTCCTGCCTGGGAATCCCCTTATAAATGAATGCCTTGCCTTAAAATCCTTACCTTAAAGTCTACTTCTGGGAGAACTCAAACCAAGATATTTGAAAAGCACATAGAATAGTGTCTGGAATATACAAATGTTAATAATTATTAATGCCAGAAGACTTGTTTAGTTAGTACAAAGGAAATCAAACAAGCAAGCATGTTTTTAAAACCACTCTCATAGCTGTTGTCTCTGTTAATTCTTATTTTCATCCTTTGTATCTCTCTCTGCTTATGTTTTAATTCAGTCTTTCAAAACTTTTTCTATTTGAAGAGCAAGAGCAGGTTCAGAAGGCAAATTTGAGCAATGACTTCTACTGCATTAATTTTTGCACCTTATAAGAAGGAGCTCTGGTAATGTAGTGGTTACAAATTGGGCTGCAAACCTCCTGGTAAGCAGTTCAAAACCATCAACTGTTACGTGAGAGAAAGATGAGGCTTTCTGCTTCCATAAAGATTTATAGCCTCAGAAACCCTGTACAGGGTCACTATGAGTCAGAACCAACTCCACGGCATATAACCACCACCACAAAGATAAAAACATCCTGGCACTTATTCTTGATCTATAGTTCTTCTAAAAAATAATGGAAGTAGAATTTTAAATGTGTATGGAATGGACTCGACAGCACTTACCAACGACAACAACTCAAAAACTCACTGCCATCAAGTCGATTCTGGTGAGTGCCTGGCAATATCATAGAAAAGTAAGAGCTATATATTTCCCTAAAAGGGCTCCGTTTTCACCTTTTACCAAACACCAAATTTTGATAGTGTGTTTTGATAAATTAACTATAATACCTCTGGAGTTCAAGTAACTCAGGATAAAAAACAACAACAACAAAACAAACCTGTAACTTCTTAGGCAAAAATGAAAACATTAGATTCACACCTGTACCACATTAATTGGACCAAGGTTCAGATTTCACAAAACTAATTAATAGAATGGATTGAGTTCTTTCAAGCACTGTTTGCTCATTTTATTTGAAAACTAGGTTGAACAATTTCTCTGACCATAGCTGTCTTTAGAAATATCCAGAATAACTATGGATTACTTCAGCATTTCTTTCATTGGAGATTAACTGACAATGATTAACTATTTATTACAGCCTTAAACAATTGGAATAGAAGGAGGGATGCCTACATCTATCTCATCTCTTCATTCTAAGGGAATGTAGACCTGCTGCCAGTAGAAAACAGTGCTATGAATGCATTAAATACCGCTCTAATACAGACATTATGTACAAATTCAAAAGTGGCTGTTGTGTATGCATTAATTGAGTGACTACTTCTGCTTGTTTATGTCTGAGTTTGTGATTGTGTTTTGCTTCTGTAGTTATTCTGTTGTTAGCAGTTTTCTATCTACAAGCCTTTAGAGATAAATAATTAAAAATAAAATTTTTAACTTTTTATGGCTGGGTCTAGATGTTAAATTTTACCCGACGATTCTCATATGTTTTTCTTTGTAAGTTCCAGTCACATTACTGCTCAGCTATAAAGGAGGAATTTTTAGTTTAATTTTGTTTTAAGTCTGTTTTCACCTTTGACGCATAGTTTAATATCCCTTTTCTTTGCCTTTTCTTCTTAGGGAAGCAGCATTTCTATGTGTTAACTATCAGCGATATATGTAACAGTAGCTCATCATGTTCATAAATTATTGTAATGATCAAGTATAAATTAACTTCCTACAATTAACCAATGAGACTCTATTGGCGTGCTTTCACTCAACATTGTTTTTACTGTTGAGCATTTTAGCTATAATGAGTTAACTGGCTTTGTATAAAATGATGGAGGTTGTCCTAATCCCAAAGGTCTATGATATCTTTTCATTTTCTGAGATGTCATTTGTCATTGCTGCTTAGTAAACATGGGATGATTTTCACCCTCTTGAAATTTAGATTAGATGGAGCTTTTGAGTCATTTTGAGGAAATCAAGACTCAGAGGGTTTGTGAGGCTTTTCCAGAACACATAGCTATTCAAGGACAAAATTGGAAGTAGTACTCACTTCCTCTGTGTTGTTGTCAAGTGCCATATAGACCAGTATAGGGTTTCCAAGGAGTGAATAGCAAGTTTAAACTGCCAACCTTGCTGTTCAAACTGACCTTGCAACCGAGTGCTTATCCTACAGTGCCACCCCAGGGCTCTTAGCCAGTCCATTTCTCTTTAGTTCATGATTTCATTCATGCCAGGTGTTTTATGGTATTCCGATGGGGAACTAATGGACACCTTACCTCACTTTGTATGACAGCTCCTGCAATATTGGAACAGGAAGGGACTTCAGAGCCTTCAACTTTATCCTGGTGCAGCCCTGTAAGATCAGCACTGGATTGCTAACCACAAGGTCAGCAGTTGCTCCTCAAAAACCCTATACAGGGTCACTATGAGTCAGAACTGACTCGACGGCACTTAAGAACAACAAACCGTATTCATGTTGCAGAAGAGGAAACTAAGCCCAGACTTGAGATAGCAAAGAAACATATACATTTAATTTATGATATCATTACAAAGTCATTCTAACTTTAAAGGGGTGAAGGTTGAATGTGCTTTGAAAGCACCTGCTTTGAAAGTTGGACTGTTTGCGCATACAAACTTAAGAGATGACTTGTGACATCATATATAAATAAAAGTCAATTATTTTCTTCTGGCATGAAAAGAAATGTCTTATTCATTTATACATTTTCCCCTATGATACAAGCTAGCTGGCTTATTTATTTTTTCCTGCTGAAAATGGCAATTAATGTTGGCTGAACCATACCTTACAGAGAAAGTGTATTCATATTTTATTATAATACCTTTTGCAGTTCTTTACTAGCACTATGATGAAAATGTGGGGTGTTGCTAGGGAAATGGCCAATTAATTTGGCTTCAGTCCAAGAACTGTTCTGGCTGGTGAGAAAGGAGTATTACTTTGGGGCTTATATTTTTTTTCATCAGTTTATTTTCTAGTATTCCTGGTAGAGTGTGTTGAAGTTTTTGTCTGGAAAATTGCTGTATCCCTACTATATTTTTCTCTGTGTTCTCTTGGATTTCTTTATTTCTTTTACAAAAGTTAGTCTAGTAAAAATTAACGTGTTCATGTATGTCCATTATATTATAAAGCTTGCACCCTCTTCACATGTGTGGTACACATGTATGTTACAACATTTATGTAATGTAACAGACTTTCTCACAATCATACACACACACACACACGGACCCACACAATAAGTGGTGTATATTCTGGTTTAGAAGTCCTGGTGTGGCTCTGTGGGCTAATGCGTCAGACTGCAAAGTCGTTTCAACTGCAAGGTTGGTGGTTCAAGCTCACCAGTGCTCCTTGAAAACCCTATATAGGGTCACTATGGGTCAGAATCGACTCGATGGCACTTAAAAACAACAGCAACATTCTGGTTTTGCCATATTGTGCTTTATGCTACATTTTCAAACACAGGAGAATTTGGGATTTTAAAATCATTTGCCAAAGAGCATTTACATAATTTTGAATATGTTGATTCAAAATCATTAAAAAATGTTATCTAATAAATTACAGTGCCTCATTCAGTGATTCATGTTAGCAACTGTTTCTAATTGTGTTATTACTTATTCATTAATTGAAACCCTTTATTTTTACATTCTGCTTTTGGCAATTGCGGATTATTTGGTGCTTGTTACAGCCACTTTAGACAAGTAAATAAAATCAGATAAAATACCTCAACAACTTCTGGAAATAAACCAGTAGTTTCTCTTTGGGTTTAGCAGAGTGAAGCACTTCAGTGCTGCATATGGGAATACGAGTCAGAAAGATGTGAGAAAAGACACATTGTGAGAAAAGATGACACATCTCTGGGGTTTTAGCCTTCTAGTTATTCGGGGTTTCGTTGTCCATGATGAGTGCCACCTGTGTATTTAGAAGAGCATATAAAATGATTAAATCATTATCACATGGGAAATAATATACCTCTTTCTAGTTTAGTTGTGATAAAAAGGCTTTAAACTAGCAATACAAAAAGCAATGCAGAAAAATATGAAACGGGTCTTTAGAGAAGCTTTTTATTGGTGTTATTTTTCATTTTCCTTTACCAGTATTTAGTCCAAGTACATGATAATTCTAGGGAATTACCAATCTTTATCAGACCACCTAATGAAGAACAATGCATTGCCAATAAACAATACCATTGGCAGCTAGTAATAACTTGCTTGGGACTTCTAAGTCACACTCATTGTGGTAAGCAGATCTCTTCCAAAATGCATTGTAGATTAGCATACTGTTGCTTGTTTCTTCCAATTTTCAAGAGAGTATGAACATAGTTTTGGAAGTTTTAGTACATTAGATCAATAACATTTATAGTAATTATATTACAGTTTGACCTTACTTTTGTTGGTAAGTGCCCTCTTTGAGTTAGTTCTGGCTCACAGTGAGCCTGTGTAGGATTTCTGAGATTATACATTGTTGCCTGAACAGAAAACCTCATGTTTCTTCCCTGGGCAGTTAGTGGATTCAAACCACAGACCTTGTGATTCACAGTCCACTATTCATCATACAGGGTCACCATGCTCCCTTAACAGCACATAACCACCAACCACCACATTTGCGTGAATAGTGTACTATTCTTTCAATAAATAATTTCACTTTAAGGTCATGAGAGAAAGAAGTGATTAAGATTTGGCATGTGTTATATGTCTATTTAAAATTTGTCATCTATGTCTAATTATCTACTTTAATTATAATATTGCCAAGTGGTAATATTCACGTTCTAATGAATTGTTCCTATCTTCCAAGTTATACCTCCACAATTGGAGAAATCAGGTTAAATGATAGTATATAAAACCCTTAAAATAATCTATTGACATATTTCTGTATCTCAAAAACTTGTATCACCAATATAGTTCTCTGAAATAATACCAGGAATTGAGGAATAAGAAAAAAGAAATGTTTTGCTTTGTTTTCCCTAATTGTATTTCTTCCTTCAGTAGAGAAATTATACTACTGAAATTAGGAATCAGAATTGATGTTCTACTACTGGACACAACTCTTACTTAAGGAACTAAGCTGAATCATAACCCTAAACAAAACACAAGTCCACTGCCTTTGAGTGAATTCTGACTCATAGTTACCCTGTAGGATGAAGTAGAATTGCCCCATAAAGTTTCTAAGGCTATAAATCTTTTTTTTTTTTAAGTTTTTATTGTGAATTATGTGATAGTTTACATGGAAGAACATTAGCTTTACGTTCATCCTATCGTATTTCATTTTATTGCAATGATTACAAACCCTTCCATGCATCATCAAACAACCAAAGGGTACACACGACAAGCCTGCCACCCGGCCATCAGCACACAGACCCTCTCCCTCCCTGAGTCCAGAGTTTCCAGCCATTCCATCTCTCCACATCATCGTCTCTGCCTTCATCTCTGGCATCACTGTTTCTCTGGGTAGGGTCCTGCACTCCGATCTTCTCCCTTGATGGTCCCAGGGACCTCTGTTCCTGGACTGCAAAAATCAACCTCTCCCCTCCTTTGGCTACAAAACATCTACCTTTACATTTCCGACCTTCACAGTCAGTCCTAATAGTAATTATTCACTATTGTACCAAAAGAGTCTTATCCCCATCTCCATTCATCAGCCCTGTCCAGGCAGATTGGAAACCACTCAGTGGAGCATCTACCTTCCCCCACCCTTAGGAACTAGGCTCCCTCTTGAAAGCTTGTAAACCAGTCACTTCTTGCCTTTGTAGTGCTCGGTTCCCCCTCCCCCACCGCCTTTGTGTAGCCAATGTCTAAGTTGCCCATCTCTGTCAACCCTGTGTACTGAGGGGGTGGGAATGACCCTCACTAAAGATTTGCTCCCTCTTTTGAGAAGGCTGTAAATCTTTATGAAAGCAGACAGCCAGTTTTCTCACACAGAGCAGCTTCTGGTTTCAAACTCCTGACCTTTCCATTAACAACCAAGTGCTTAATCATTGTGCCCCCTGGACTCCTTAATCATAACCCACCACTATTTATCACTGCATTTTTTAAAAACAAGGATAATGTTTAATTTGATACAATCTTTGGCTACCTTCTTCAAATCTAGATTTTAGGA
>NW_006408557.1:1247200-1252282 GCF_000296735.1 Chrysochloris asiatica
AAGAAGACCCTCAGTGAGATGGATTGGCAAAGTGGCAGCATCAATGTGCCAGCATCAAAGCATGGCAACAATTGTGAAGTTGGCCCAGGATCAGGCAGTGTTTCATTCTGTTGTGCATTGGATCACTATGAGTCGATATCGACTTGATGGCACCTAACAACAACAACTACAATATGACCAAGAACTGATAGTATTGAAGGAAAAAGTCCAAGATGTACTGGAGGTATTAGCGAAAAACAAGGCTCCTGGAATTGGCAGAATGCAAACTGAAATGTTTCAACAAACTGGCACAGCACTGTAGGGGCTTGCTTGTTAATGTCAAGGAATTTGGAAAACCATTACCTGGCCAACTGACTGGAAGAGATTCATATTTGTGCCCATTCCAAGGTGATTCGACAAAATGTGAAAATCATCTAACTATATCATTAATATCACATGCAAGTAAAATTTTGCTGAAGATAATTTAAAAACTATTGTAGCAGTACATTAACAGGGAGCTGCAAAAAATTCAAGCCAGGTTAAGAGGAGGACATGGAAAGAAGGATATTATTGCTGACACCTGATGGATCTTGGCTGAAAGCACAAAATGCCAGAAAGATGTTTACTTGTGCTTTATAGACTATGCAAAGGCATTCAACTGTGCAGATCATAACTAACTATGGATACCATTATAAAGAATGGGAATTCCAGAACAATTCATTATGCAATTTGTAACTTGCACATAGGTCAAGAGACAGTTTTGGGGATAGAATGAGGAGATGCTGACTGGTTAAAAATCAGAAAAGGTATGTTTCCGAGTTTTATCCTTTCACCATATTTATTCAATCTGAGCAAATAATCTGAGAAGCTGGACTATATGAAGAAGAATGTGGCATCAGGATTAGAGGAAGACTCATTGACAGACTGAGATATGTAGATGACACAGCTTTAGTTACTGAAAGCGAAGAGGACTTGAAATTCTTACTGATGCAGATCAAAGTCTACAACCTTCAGTATGGACTGGACCTCAGAGTCAAAAAATTTAAACAATGATCACAACTGGGTCAGTAAATAACATCATAATAAATGGAGAAAAGATTGAAGTTGTCAAAGACTTCATTTTGCTTGGGGCCACAATCAGTGCTTATGTAAGTAGGAGTCAAGAAAGCAAAGGAAATATTGCATTAGGTAAATTTGCTGCAAAAGACTCACTTTGAACTGTTAAAGAGCAAAGATGTAACTTTGAGGACTAAGGTGCACCTGACCCAAGCCATGGTAATTTCAATTGTTGGAGTAGAATATTCAAAGTACCATGGATGAACAGAAGAACAAACAAATCTGTCTTGGAAGTAGTACAAAGAGAATGTTCCTTAGAAGATAGAATGGCAAGACTTTGTCTCTCATATTTTGGACGTGTTCTTAGGAGGAACCAGTCCTTAGAGAAGTACATCGTGGTTGGAAAGGTGGATGGTAAAAGGGGAAGGATTTCCCTCCCATCCCAGTAGATGGATTGAAACAGTGGCAGCAGCAATTAACTCAAATGTAACAACAATTGTGCAGAAGACTCAGAACAGGGCGGTGTTTCATTCTGTTGTGCATAGGGTCACTATGAGTCGGAACCTACCAACACCAAGATCAAGGTTGTAGGCAATATGGGGCAAGATTTCCCAAAGACATTCTCATAAATTAACTCTTGATACCTTCGATGAATGAGAAAGTGCCTTGTCATGATGGAAAAATAATTCCTTGATACAACTTTCCTGGTAGTTTTCTCACCAGTGCAGTTTTCAATTTCCTTAAAGTTTCTTCATAACAAACCTCTGTGATCATCCTGTGTCCTTCAAGAAAATCTACCAAGATTACTCTTAAGGAATCTCCTCAAAACCGTGGCCCTACCTTCTAAGGTGACTGTTCCTCTGTTCCTTGAATTTAACTGAAACAGCAGATCTCCTTGGAAGGCATCCTAACAATATAAGTGCATTACTGAGAGAACTTGTCTACAGGCATGTTAAAAACATTGTGTTTCGTATAAACTTGTGTATGTATGGATTCAAACCCCACAGCAATACTTTTTTTTTTTTTAAGTTTTTATTGTGAATTATGTGAGTTTACACAGAACACCAGCTTTACATTCCTCCTATTGTATATCATTTCCTTGCAATTATTACAGTCCCCTCCATGCATCATCAAACAACCAAAGGGTACACCCCACAGGCCTGCCCCTTGCCTGTCAGCACACAGCTCTTCTCCTTCCAAGTCCAGAGTCCCCAGCTGCTCCATCTCTCCATGACATCATCTCTACCTCCATTTCTGGTGTCACTGCTTCTCTGGGTAGGGTTCTGCACTCTGCTCTTCTCCCTTGATGGTCCCAGGGACCTCCGCTCCTGGACTGCAAAGTCAACCACTCCCCTCCTTTTGTTAAAAAAATCAACAACGTCTACCTGTACATTTCTGACCCTCACAGTCAGTCCTGATAGCAGTTATTCACTATTGTACCACAAGAGTCTTAGCCCCATCTCCTTTCATCAGCCAGGTCCTAACAGATTGGACACCACTCGGTGGAGATTCAACATTCCCTTGCCCCCTCTGGAATTAGGCTCCCTCTTGAAAGCTTGTAAACCAGTCACTTCTTGCCTTTGTAGCACCCACCCCCACAACTTTGGGTAGCCAATGTCTAAGTTGTCCATCCTTGTCAACCTGTGTACTGAGGGGGTGGAATGATCCTCACTGTAAAGATTTGTTCCCTTTTTTGAGCTATTACATCCATAAATATAGGTAAAGTTCATCAAATTGTAGCAGGTTACTCTTTTTTTCCTCTTCTTTCTTCTTCTAGTTGAGTTCTGATTGTCCAACCATTGAAGCGAGGTCAAATGGGTATTATCTGCAAGTGTGGGTGTTCTTGTTCCGCTCCCCTCACTTCACATCAGCTGGATGCTTTACTCTCCACTCTAGTCCTCTGTGGCCATGTCACTGCCCCACAGCAATACCTTTTGATTTACACTACTACTTTTTGATTTATTCTCATATGATCAGAAGAGAAAAAAACCCAAAACAACTGCTTTTTAGAAGAATAGCCATTGAACTAGTAATTCATTAATCTGTGTTTGCTTCTATGCTTCCAAAATGTATTGTAGCAATCAGTTCTTTTCATCTACCAAAGTCAACCATTGTTTTCCATGTCTTCCAAACTTGCTATAACTCAGCAATTAATAGAGAGTTGTTTATTCCATAATATTGTTGTTAGACACCTTTGAGTTGGTTCTGACTCACGGTGATCTTATGCACATCAGAAAGAATTGTGGCAATCCATGTAATTGGGGGGAAGGGGGAAATCTTTCAGTTATGCTAGAAGTTAGTACAAGGAATGCTAGCTCCCCAGAGACTAGAAAAGCATTTAATTATACTTTAAAATGTTCCCACTTTTTTCTCTCCATCCCCCACTTGCTTTGTGTTATAAACCCAAATCTCTATATGGACCGAAACACTATTGTTTAAAAGAGTCTGGTGGATAAACACTGGGCACCATATAAGCTTACAGGCTAAGACAGTCTGTACTCCTTCTGGGTAGTGTATTCATCTTTGACAAATTTATCTCAGTCAGAACTTCATAATATAAACCCAGCAAAATAATATAAAACATGCTACCACAGGGTCACCCATTGTTTTGGTAGGTCTCTTCTACCAGCTTCCTCCTAGGTATCTTTAATTTGTAGTTTTAGCTCCGGTTTTTCAAAAACAAAGTAAATATAACATTCTAAAAACATTAAAAAATCTTGGGTTCTTTCATCTGTGACTCTTGAAGACATGTGAGGAGAGGGGACTTAATTAGAGAGAAGAAAGGTTATAACCTGAACTGTCTGTTAAGACAGTGATTTTAATTACATTTAATTCCCATTCGCTCTGTATGTCACTTGATCCACTCATTGGTTTAAAAGCATATTGATAAATACAGCCGTGACTTAACCTCTTGCCCTTCAACTCGTCTAAAATTGCATCCAGGCTTAAGTGAGTTTGCCACATTTAGATGTCATACATTGTTACTGATGAGAAAATACTGAGATCCTTGTTAGACAGTGAGGCTTATGCATTTGTCAGACACACACACACAAAAGTCTAAATTCCATTATGAAAATAATTAATTTGTTGCAAAAGTCTTTCTAAATGTTGCTTTATGATTATACTATAAATAACAGCCTGAAAAAACTACAGGTAGCATGATTCTTTAGTACATATTAATGACTATTCGCCTTCAAAAATGCTTTAAAAGTTTCAGTAAATATTTTTCTAAAGATCATTAATATCATACATTATATCTGACTATACCAGGCACATATGTAATATCATCCAGATGAAGCAGCTGTGAGCATAATTTCAAATATATGCTTAAAAATGCATTTTTTTTTTTTTTTTACAAACTTGGATAAAATCACAATGAAAAATTCAAATATTTTGTGACAAAACATATATTTGGACAATGAAAGCAAATTAATAATTGTTTAAAAGCATATTTTTCTTCTTTCTATGTCCTAATAATTTCCCTTTGGGTGACATGGAAGTGATTACTTTTTCTGGTCAGAAATTTAAAAATCATTATAAAAAAATAAACAACTGTGAAGACTCATTCCAGTTAGAACTGTTCTTCCAGTAATCATTGGACTTCATGTCAGCTTTAAATGTAGTTACACCGGATGAGACACTGAAAGCAAAAGAGACATTGCTGGAGCAATTGTCAACATCTGAAGGAAATGGTAAGGTTGTACTGCTATTATTTTTTTGGATAAGCAGATTGAAAGATGGTTATGGAGAGAAGCTTGCTTACTTTGATGAAATACAAACTAGTGCAATCAAGTATAATAGGCACTATATAGTCAAACTAACAGGAGCTCTGGTAGTGTAGTGGTTACGAATTGGGCTGCGAACCTTAGGGTCAGCGGTTCGAAACTACCAGCCGCTCCGAGGGAGAAAGATGAGGCTTTCTACTCCCGTAAGGATTTACACCCTCGGAAACCCTGTACAGGTCGCTATGGGTCGGAACCGACTCGACGGCACTTAACAACAACAACAACAATATAGTCAAACTGTTCAGCAAAAGACTGTTAAAGA
>NW_006408557.1:1252707-1265055 GCF_000296735.1 Chrysochloris asiatica
GTTATGTACTGTGGAATCAGTTCTGACTCATAGCACAGGGTTTCTGAGGATGCAAATCTTTACGGGAGCAGAGTGCCTCATCTTTCTCCCGCTGGAGTTTCAAACTGCCAACCTTGAGGTTAGCAGCCCGACTCGTAACCACTATGCTACCAGAGCTCCTTGTTATCGATAAGTGCCATAAAGTCAGTTCTGACCCACAGTGATCCTATGTACAACAGAACAAAACACTGCCTGGTTCTCTACCATCCTCACAATTACTGCTAAGCTTGAGTCCATGACGCTGTCATGTAACAGTCCATCTCATTGGGGGTTTTCCTCTGACCCTCCACTTTATTTATCTAGCATGCTTTCTCCAGGGACTAATCCCTTGTAATATGTCCTAAATATGAGAGATGAAGTCTGGCTGTCTTGACTTCTAAGGTGAACTCTTGTTGTACTTCTTTCAACACAGATTTGTTTGTCCTTTTGGCAGGCCATGGAACCTTTAATATTCTTCTCCAACACCGTAACATCAATTTGTCTACAGTTTTCATTATTCACTGTCCAACTTTCACATGCATATGAAGCTATTAAAAATACCATGGCTTGGGTCAGGCACACTTTAGTCCTCAAACTCACATATTTGCTTTTGAACACTTTAAAGAAGTTTTGTGTAGCAGATTTGCCTAATGCAATACATCATTTGATTTCTTGACTGCTGTTTCCGTGAGTGCTGATGGTGGATCAAAGCAAAATGAAGTCTTTGGCAATGTCAATCTTTTTTACATTCATCATGATTTTATTTATTGCTCCTGTGGTGGGTGAGGATTTTTGTTTTCTTTATGGAAGTGCAACCTGTACCTAAGGCTATGGTCTTTGATCTTCATCAGTCAATATTTTAAGTCCTATTCACTTTCAGCAAGCAAGGGTTTATCATCTGTATTTCACAGGTTGTTAATGAGTCTTCTCCAATCCTGATGCCATGTTTTTCTTCATAGAACCCAGTTCTCGGATTATTTGCTCAGCATACAGGTTGAATAAATATGTTGAAAGAATATAACCCTGGCGCACATATTTCCTGATTTTAAACCATGCAGTATCCCCACTGCCCTTTGTTCTATGTATAGATTTCTCATGAGCAAAAATAAGTGTTCCAGAATACTCATTCTCTGCAATGTTTACAGTGACTAAACATTCAGAAGTACTCTGCCTCTGCTTCTGAGTCTGTCTTTGTTTGGAAGCTTAACTGAAACCTGTTCATCATGGGTGGCCCTGCTGGTATTCAAAATACCAGTGGCATAGTTTCCAGCATCACAGCAAAATACAAGCCACCACAGTGCGACAAACTGACAGATGATTGGTGACAGTTACATTTAGGTTTATATAAAAGTACTTGACGGCTATGCAAATGGTTAGCAGTTTGAACCCACTAATGGTTCCATGATAGAAAGACCAATTGATCTCTTCCCAGTAAGATTTACAATCTAGGAGACTATGGGACAGTTCTACTCTGTTCTAGGGTCTATGAGTTGGAGTTGAATTGATGGCACAAAACAACAACATAGAAGACAAATATATTAAAATATTAGCAGTTGACAGAGGCTGGCGATAATGTAGTTCTTTTATAGGCTTTGCAATTATTCTATAATCTTTGAAATTATTTTCCAAATAAATTATTTAAAAAGACCTTGCAACATATTTGTTGTTGTTAAGTGACGTTGAGTTGATTCTGTCTCATAGAGACCCTATATAGAGTTTCTGAGGAGCAGCTAGTGGGTTTGAACCAACGACCTTATAGCTCTGGTAGCGTAGTGGTTACGAATCGGGCTGTGAACCTTAAGGTCAGCGGTTCGAAGCTACCAGCCGCTCCGCGGGAGAAAGATGAAGCTTTCTACTCCCCGTAAAGATTTAGATTTACACCCTTGGAAACCCTGTACAGGGTCGCTATGGGTAGGAACCGACTCGACGGCACTTAACAACAACAACAACAACATATATATATATGTATGTATAAAATATCTGTCACTTTATCTTTTTTGCCCATTAATAGGGAATACTCTGACTAGTTTCACCAATGGATTGACTTCTTTATTTGCTATAAGTTTTTTTGTTTTTTAATCTTGTTTTGGTGCCTAACTTCTGGGTCAGCAGTTCAGATCTACCAGCTGCTCCTTGGAAACCCTACACAAGAGTGTTTTAAGTCGGATCCCTAGTCAACAGCAGTTAACATCAGTTTTTTTGCATTTCTAATTCTGAAACTTACATGTTTATTCAAGATCTAATTAAGGTACACTATTGCATATAGAATTTTTATTTTACTGTCCTCACAGGCAACATATTTTTAACTTCTTAATTTTCCTTAACCATTATTAAGGAGAGAATTAGATAACTGCTGGTTTCACAAAAATCACAATGGATGAAAAAGAAAACATTCTATTTTCTTACATGTGCATCAAATACCAGCGTTCTGTCTTATAAATAAGAAAGAACACTGAAATATACAACTGGAGTTCTTCCTAGTTCTGGTACAGCCAAAATCCTGACATTCAGGCATATTTACAAGACCCATGTTTCAGTAAGCCCTTATGTGCTTTGAGTGGGTTGGGAAGAATGTGAAAAAATTTCACATGGCAACTTTTTCAAAAGGCTGGATGATGAACATGGCATCGTTACTGAAAGAGAAAATCAGCTTTGGTTGTCATGCAGTAACCTTCAAAGGTTTACTTTAAAACTTTTAGACTATTAGTAGTACATGCTACTTTGGGGGTTGTGATTTTCCTTACCTGCAATAAGATACATCATCCTGACTTGGGACTAGGTTAGCAGGTAACCTCTTAGATTCCTATCTAAACTAGCACTCGTATAAGAGTACCGTTGGTACTAGATAAAATGATGCAGCTAGTGGTAAATACAGCAGCTACCATTGAATGAGCATCTGCCATGCCCTGGTATGGTACTGTAGGATAAGCACTGGACTGTAAAGTCAATTTAAAATGAGAGGTTGATCGTTCAAACTCACCAACCACTCCTTGGAAACCCTACACAGGGTTGCTATGAGTTGGAATGACTCGATGGCACTTAACAACAACCATGTGCTAGTTACCTTGCATGCTTGATCCAAGTTAATCTTCACAAGTGCTCCTGAAGATATCCCTCAAGTGTGGCAAACTCACTTTTACTAGTAAGGAAACAGATTCAAAAGGGCTGAACAGTTTGCCTACCATCACAAATAACCATGGTGGACAGGAAATGTGCCTCTCATATTTGCCTCTGGAACTTGTGCTTATTTTTATAACTCCTTCCTGTAGTCAGACAAATAAGAAATGGGTATTGGCATGGCTAAATGAAGTTCCATGAGGACAACAGGATTTTTTTTTTTGCTGTCTGCAGTAGAGTGGAAAAGCACTGACAGATATTCTGATTAAGGGCAAATGCTTTTATTAGATGTCTTAATTATCACATGTAACTCTGATGCCATTTTATTAAGGCTGTACCTTCTTTACATTTCTATCTACTGTGGTTGGTAGTACCTGGCATATGATGAGTGCCAGAGGTGTTGTGTTAAATGCCACTGAGTCGGTTCTTACTCACAGTGACCCTGTGTAGGGGTTCAAAGGAGCAACTGGTGGGTTTGAACTGCCAAACTTGTGGTTAGCAGTCCAGTGCTTATCCTATAGCACCACACCTGTTTTTGTTAAATAAAAGAGTGCCTAAGTGATGTAACTGACTCAACGACACTTAACAGCAACAAGTAATATAGGGAATCCTGGCATAGTGCAGGAACAGCACTGTAGGATAAGCAATGGGCTGCTAACCACAAGGTTCAACCCCACCAGCTATTCCTCATAAACCTTATATAGGGTCACTATGAGTCAGAACCAGCTTGAAGGCACTTCACAGTAACAATTGATGTAATGGAAAAATGACATTGAATAGTACCTCACTGACCTTTATTGTTCTTGTTAAATGTTGATGAGTCACTTCCTACTCATAGTGCCCTAATATAAGGTTTTTAAGGTTGGTAGGTTTGAACTGCCAACCTTATAATTAGTAGACCAATGCTTATCTTACACCACCACACCGGGAGTACTCAGTGGTTATGATTAAGTGGTTGAAGAATTATGGGGGAATTACCAGTTAATTCATCAGAAGTGGTTTAATTATTTTTTAACTATTGTATGGAAAAGTTCACAAATCATTAGAATTAGAAAATAATTAACACAAAAATTATTCTAAACTTGATATAATGAATTACATTTCTAAGCTTTCTTTTTTAATAAAGGAGTAGATATTATATAAAAAATATGTAGTGAATGTCTTCTTGACTATTTGACTGTATTTTTAGTGCCTTCTTAGTGGGGAATGATGAAGTACCATAAATATTACACTTGATGATCTTATATAGCTAAAGTCTCATGTTTGTTTGTTTGTTTTTTCAGTTAAATTATCAATCCATTAGTAACTAATCTCAATCACAGTGGAATAATTTTTATGGTTTTAAATTAATTTGCTATAATCTTATTCCCTTAAATAAATCCATTCTTTGAATTTGTTTCTCCCCACAGCCATTGAATTCCTGGCTGCCAACCACAAAGTCAGTGGTTCACCTACCAGCAGTCCTTGGAAAATTCTATGGTGGTGGTGTCTGTTGTGTGCCATGGAGTTAGTTCTGACTCATAGAAACCCTATGTAGGGTTTCTGAGGCTGTAAATCTTTATGGGAGCAGAAAGCCTAATCTTTCTTCTGTGGAATGGCTGATAGATTAGCAGCCAGACACTTTTTTAAAAAGTTTGTATTGTGAATAAAGTGATAGTTTACATGGGAGAACATCGGTTTTACACTCAACTGCTCCATCTCTCCATATCCTCATCTCTGCCTCCACCTCTGGTTTCACTGTTTCTCTGAATAGGGTTCCACATTCCACTCATGCTCTTCTCCCTTAATGGCCCTAAATACTCCCCCCTTTGTGTTACAAAACTTCTACCTTTATACTTGTGACAGTTGCAATTAGTCGTAATAACAATTACTATTGAATCATAAGAATCTTATCCCAGTTTCCTTTCTCCAGACATGTCTGTTGTTGTTGTGTGCCGTGGAGTCGGTTCCGACTCACAGCAACCCTGTACAGGGTTTCCAAGGCTGTAAATCTTTACGGGAGCAGAAAGCTTCATTTTCTCCATGGTACAGCTAGTAGTTTCGAACTGCTGACCTTGCAGTTTGCAGCCCGATTCGTAACCACTACGCTACTAGAGCCTGGACAAGATGAAAACTGTTCAGTGGGAATTCTACCTTCCCCTGCACACTCTGAAACTAAACTCCCTCTTGAAAACTTGTAAGCCAGTCACTTTGTGCCTTTATAGCCTCCCCCCCCATTTTAGGTAGCTAATGTCTAAGTTGTCTTTCCCTATCACTGCTGCATACAGAGGGGGTAGGGTGAAGATCAAAGAGCACAGCCTTCAGTATGGATTACATTTCAATGTAAAGAAAACAAAAATCCTCACCACTGGATCAATAAACAACATTCATATCAACAGAGAAAAGATTGAAGTTGTAAAGGAGTTCATTCTTCTTGGATCAACTATCAACACTAATGCAAGCAGCACTCAAGAAATCAAACGATGTATTACATTAAGCAAATCTGCTGCACAAGACCTATTTAAAGTGTTGAAGAGCAAAGGTGTCAGCGCGAGGAGTAAGGTGCACCTGACCCACGCCATGGTATTTTCAATAACCTCATATTCATGCATAAGCTGGACAGTTAATAAGGAAGACTGTAGAAGAATTGATGCTTCTGAGTTATGGTGTTGGAGGAGAATATTGAAAGTGCCATGGGCTGCCAAAAGAACCAATAGATCCATTTTGGAAGAAGTGCAGCCAGAGTGCTCCTTGGAGGCCAAGATGACCAAACTTCTTCTATCATTCTTCGGACATATTGTCAGGAGGGAGTAGTCGCTGGAGAAGGATATCATGTTTGGTAAGGTGGAGGGTCAGAGAAGAAGAGGAAGACCCCCAATGAGATGGATTAGCCAAAAGTGGCAGCATCGATGGACTCAAGCGTGGCAACAGTAGTGAGGTTGGCCCAGGATCGGGCAGTGTTTCGTTCTGTTGTGCATCAGGTCGCTATGGTTCAGTATTGACTCAATGGCACTTGACAACAATAACACTCAAAAACACTTTCACTTACATTATTTCTGGATTATGAAGAGTCATGTACTCCATGAGAATTTGGAAGAATCATTATTTTTTTTCAACATAATTGTTAGTGATATGTTTTTTCTTTCATCAGTCCTAATATTCATTTTTAACAGAAATTATTAAGATTATGAATAGACTCTCTGCTAATGGGAGATGTTATTTCCTCTTTCAATAAATAATTCCCTCCTTTTTCAAAACTTAGATTCTTTTCTAAGGCAAAACTTGAGGCAGGCTATGAACAAATTTCATGAGGTAGTACAATTCTATAGCTCTGCCAAGATCTCAGTTTTCTGATAATCCCATTGAATGTCAGGAACCAAATACACGTTGCTATGATAGATGGAACAATGGTATCCCAAATTATATTCATAAATTTTGATTTCACACACCTTTCAACAATAACCTACCCCCTTAAAAAATTGATGTTCTTTAGATATTTATGGTATATGTGAGTTACTTGTAGTCTCGTGTGGTGCTGCAGGATAATGCACTGGACCAGAAGGTCAGTTTGAACTGCAAGGTTGGAGATTCAAACCCAACAGCCACTCCTTGGGAACCCTAGATATGGTAGCTCTGTGTCGGAATGGACTTGATGGCACTTAACAACAACAACAATAAATAACTTAATAAGGAAATACCATAGCATAAAAGTGATTTGTATAAACATAAACATATCATATTTCTGAACTGATTTCTGAAAAAAATCCTTGGAAGAAAAGTTTACAAAGAGATGGGAGTTTTCCATGTTCCTCTTAATTCTGGTACAACAAAGCTTAGAGTAAATTCTCCTCCCCCACCATTATTCAACTTCTATAATACGAATTCACTGCAAGAAACTTTCATCAACATCTTGTGTTGCCAGACTTTGCTTCACTTGCAAATTTAAAAATAATAGTTTTTAAAGAAAATAAAAGGTTTCCATTAGAAGTGTATCTAAGGTATGGCAGGAATGGCACTTGCCCTGGGCAACACTTGAAGGGGGTGCCACTAGGCAGTTTCTCTTAACCACCCTGGTGTGGTGCTATAGGATAATGAACTGGACCCAAGTTCGCTTTGAACCACAAGGTTGGAGGTTCACACTCACCAGCCACTCCTTGGAAACTCTATACAGGGTTACTATGAGTTGGAATTGACTCGACAGTACTTCACAACAATAACAACAACATTAAACATCACAGTTTCCATTGCCAACTGTGAGAGCTCATTCAGGAAACCAAAATTAAGGCTTTCATATTGAGAGACCACATGGGTTAAGGCAGACTGTGTGATCTTGCTCTCCTAAGTGTAGACAGAGAAAACACTGTAAACAATAGCTTTGAGCACATTATAGACTAGTTCTGATCAGTGAAAGTAAAGGAATCTTTACTTAACAGACTATGGCGGTACGTGAAAATTGCAGTTGTAATTTTCACGTACCGCCATAGTCTGTTAAGTAAAAATGAATAAGCTCATCTTATATTTTTGAGCTGATATTATGGTGAAGTTATCTAAAAGATAAATGTCCGGTTTCTGCACAGGGGCACAATTTTAGCACTTGCCAAAGGTGCTATTTTTTGTAGATACGGCTCTGGACTCCATGCAAGTAGAACAGCTAAGCCTAAACAATGTACAATTTTTGTCCCCACCATTTGACTTTTTGAGTCTTTGTTAGTATTTCAAGGCCAGGGATTTCATGTGAAAGACTGGATACTGATTGCTAAAGTGTTGTGCAGATGGCAAAAGGAGAAAATGTTTTCTTAGTGGGCTCTTTAAAAATTGTAGCTGTGGAGGCAGGATTGCTTTTGTTTCATCCTGACAGGGATACTGGATATAATAGGTTCCCTGGAGCTTTTCATCACATTATAACTCTTTCTATGATGGTCAGTTTTAGGTCTGCATTATGTGACCTGACTTTAAACTCATTTGAACTGCTGTCAGACAGCTCAGGAATTGAAGACTACTGGATAGTTCAGTTGTTTTCCATTTGGGAAAACAGCACTCCTCACAGAAAACTGACAGGGACCAGAATTGTCCTCTTAATAGCAAACCTGAGTCAGACTGATACCTAGAAGAATTTTTACCTGCTTAAAGTAATGTGGCTGGGATGAATGTCTTATCATAATGTAAATCTGTGGTGCTTTGCTTTATAATAACAGTATGTCTATCTCTTTCCATCATTTATTCCCGGATGCTGAAACTGTTATCGTGTCGAAAGTTCTCCCTTCTCAGTTCACTTGCTTTGCTAGTCAGCACTGCAGTAGAAAACTCCTGGTCTCCTAAATGCTCTCTCCAAACCCAGTGTGTGGTATTTAAATTAAGGGAGCTCAGATATGTCTTGAAAGAACTGAAGTGTTGCATCTAGCCCTGCCAATCCACTGATTAAAATTCTTGCCAAGTGTTACATTATGCACAGCTTCCTTATTTTGGCTGTAAATTTTATTGCATATTTTTCTGGTATGAGAAAGTTTGTACTTTATATTTCATAAGCCCACATAATAAACACAGCTTCCTTCAAAACCGTTTGAGGTGTTGGATGTGTGTGTTGTGTTAAATATAGGTCTTCTTTGTGGTGAAAACACATGTGGTTCATTCTGGCTTCTCCCAGAAGCATTTATATGGGCAAAATAATTCTGCTTGGGGGGTGGGGTGGGGGAGGGAAGAAATAGGATTATTGAAACCATAGCTTTATCCTTTCTAAACTCTCTTTTCTATGAACCTGGAGAATGAAAAAAGCTTTATCGACAGAGAAACCCTTTAGTGTTCACCTGCCCCCGACCTTTTGTCCCTTCAACCACCACTATTAGTTTTATTGCTGTAGTTTCATATTTTTAATGGATGAGTATGTGAATCAAAAAGTCTTACCATAGAAAACTATGGGAAGCGTCCATTTAGCTGCCCTTTAGGGAGGAACCCCAATGTCTCTAAGAGGAAACAAGTAGGTTTAAGGGGGAGATTTGTATAGAGGAGGCCATAAAACAAATACTTTGGACCTGGTGATTGGACCTGAACTTAGAATAAGGGGAAACAAACTAAACCTTTTGATCCATTGATTTCTGGAAATGTAATTTTCTTTGCCAACTGCCTTGCACATGGAGGGTATTTTTGAAGGTCTAGATGTGGGGTATGGGGGCTCAACAGACATTCAGATCACAGAACTGTTTAAGATGGCACCGAATAACCACCGCAGGTCTGATTATTCAATACTAGTATCTTTCCATAAGTTCTGTTCTGCTTGGCAAATTGCCACTTTCATTCCCTAAAGAAACAATTCTAATTTCCTTTCTTCTTTCTATGGAGAAACATACCTGCAAAACTCTATCTCAACCTATTTACTTAGAAACAGAAGAATATATGGAAATACAGCTTTAGTAACAAGAGTCACATGTGGCACTGTTCGTTCATTTGCATATTAGTTTAGGTAAAATCTTAATAAAATAAAATAAAATTGAATGTGGTGTATGGTACTTTTTTGCTCTTTGAAGATTTTTTATTAGCATACTCATATTTCCATAAGAATTACATTTTTAAAGGACAAAGCAAGCACAAATATTGTTTTTTTTTTTGTTTTTACTGAAAATAAATGACAAAATTTCTCCCAATTTATAAATTCTATAAACACTTTAGGTAAAATTTTCAAATTAACAAATCAAATCAAATTATGAAATACAAGGGGAAAGTCGTCTTTTGTTAATAAATGAAGTCCAACTTTTTCTTTTTTCCTTATTAAAACACTATGTTTTCAGTGAAAGTTTATTCAGCAAATTAGGTTCACATTTTACAATTTCTACACAATTTTATCAGTGACATTGGTTATATTTTTTTATAGTGTGCCAACTTCCTTATTATTTCTGTTCTGATTGTTCCCATTTCCAGTGATTTAGTTTCCCTCTGGTAGCATAGTGGTTATGAATCAGGCTGCTAACCTCAGGGTCAGCAGTTCGAAACTACCAGCTGTTCCATGGGAGAAAGATGAGGCTTTCTGCTCCTGTAAAGATTTACAGCCTTGGCAACCTGTACTAGGTCTCTATGAGTCGGAACCGACTCCACGGCACACAACAACAACAAGTTTCCCTTCCACCTTACCTTCTTGTCCTTGCTTTTGTGTAAATGTTGACCATTTAATCTCACATAAATGATTTTTTTTTTAAAGGAACACAATACCCAAGGATGATATTATTTTTTTAGTCAGTTACTTAGCTTAAATATGACTTAATGGTATTGGGTTGATGGAGGGTTTAGAGAGTATATCAAGACAATAGTCTCAGAAGTTCCTCTAGTTTCTTTTGATGCAGGTTTGCAAATAGAGACATCTATATATGTCCACATACAGTATGCTTGCATGTTTGCATATATACACATGTGCAAAAATGTGTCACCAATTATTCCCCCCATGACACTCTGCTTCTTTATTAGGTTTGATCATTCATTGCAGTGGCCACACAGAACTCAAACACTATACTCTCAGTTACAGTGTTTATTGGAGAAGTTAATAGGTTACAAAACAGGATCATAAAATGATCATGGAAGAGTTCCACTCAGCTGCTGATAAATGCCCACAATATCAAGACTTTGCATAGTTAGTAAAGCACAGATAAACATTTTTATGGTATTGTCTGCTTTCATCCACGATCCATGGGACGTCAGCAATGACACCCCTCTTTCCACATTCTCAGCATGAAGGCACTCAGCTCTAGTTCCAGGGGTCAGCAAATTTAGCTCCCCCACTTAAGTTCCTACTCTATAAGCAAACGTCCTGCCCATAGCCACTCAGTTTTACTTGTTCTCTGGACTGGGAAGCTCAGAGCTCTGTCTCATGCTCTGGTTCTTGGTTTGCTGCTTCTCTGCTAGTCCTCTGATGTCACAGCTCTCTGTCCCTGGGTCAAGGTGATTTGATGTTCAGGGATCTTGGGTCCAAAGGACATGCTCAACTCGCGGCTCTTCTTCTAGAATGGTAGTGAGAGCCCCTTCTTGCTTCTGAGATGGCTCATTTTATACCCATGCTAGAGGTTCAATTTTTTACAATTACAAGAACTCTGTAACATCTACAATTAAATCATGTCGTCCTGTCAATATCTTCTCCAACCTTTGCTTACCCAAATCCAGCAGGGCAGAAATGTTGTTTTGTGGGAGTTACAGGCAGTAGCTAGAAGAGACATTAGATAGCTTTCTGCATGACAATATGTAACCACCCTTCTGTTTTTCAGTTGTTTGTATTCACAGTTGCATATATCATAGTACTTAGCAAAAATGTCCTTTTTCTTAAATACCTGTAAGTCATACAATTTACCTTGGTCACGTACGTTGCACCTTCACCTACATTTGGTTTTATATTTCCCATTGCCAGAAATAACAGGTGTCTACTAGCTAGAGAGTGATCATCTCCCCAACAACACACACACCTATCCCTGGTAACCACCAATGATTGTTGGTTTCAATATTGTGTTGTTGTTAAGTGCCATTGAGCTGACCTTGTCGTTCAAACCAACTTTGCAGTACAATACATGAATCCACAGTACCATACCAGGTCTCTAGGTTTCAATATGTGTATCTATTTTTTAAGAAAGCACAAAACAATTTTTCATAGTGGTTGTAACATTTTACAACCCCACCAATGATAGTTAAGGGTCACAATATCCCAACATCCTGACCATCATTTCTTGTTTTGTTTTTCTGCATGCTTATACCAAATTTTACCACCACCATTTGTTAAACAAGCCGTTTCTTCCCCATTTAATGGACTTTGATCCCTGGTAAAAAAAATAGTTGTCCATGAAATAAAAAAATAAAATAAACTCACTGTGGGTGAGTTGATTCAACTCCTAGGCATCCAATAGGACAAAGTAGAAGTGCTCTTTAGGGTTTATGAAGCTATAAATCTTTATGGAAGAAGACTGCCTTATCTTTCTCCCAGAGAGTGGCTGATGGGTTTGAACTTGCAACCTTTCAGTTAGCAACATGACACTAAACCCACTTTACTACCAGTGCTTCTTACTGGTCTATGTGTCTATCCGATAGCTGCCATTCATCTGTCAGTTTGTGTGATGCTTTGTGTGTTACTATGATGCTATAAACTAGGCCCCCAGCATAATAAATATCAGCTGGGTCACCTCTGGAAGATGGATTTCAAGGAAGATCCCAGTCTAAGATAGACTAGAAAGGAGGGCCTGCTATCTACTTCTGAAAAAAAAAAAAAAA
>NW_006408557.1:1266181-1268594 GCF_000296735.1 Chrysochloris asiatica
TATGGAGAGTCTGAATATCATCAGTCAGAACAAGGCTGTGGAACAGACTATCAACTGCTTATAGGCAAGTTCAAGTTGAAGCTGAAGAAAATTAAAGTGTGTTCATGAGAGCCAAAGTATGATGTAGGGTATATTCCCCCAGAATTTGGAGACCATTTCAGAAATAGACTTATATTAAATTACTAATAACCGAGACAAGATGAGTTCTGGATAAGACCAAGGATATCATACATGAAGCAATCAAAATGTCATTAAAAAGACAAGAAAGAAAGGGCCAAATGGGTGTCAGAACAGACTCTGAAACTAGCTCTTGAATGTAGTGTACTAAAGCAAATGGAAATGATAACATAAAAGAACTGAAGAAAATAAAAGGGCTGCTTAAGGAAACAAAATACTACAATAAAATGTGCAAATACCAAAAAGGGAGAAACATATTCAGCATTCTCAAGATGAAATAACTGAAGAAAAATTAAAGTCTAGACTTCCAGTATTATAGGATACTATGGGCAAATATTGAACAACAAGGAAGCATCAATAGAAGATAGAAGGAATATGTAGATCCACTGCACAAAAATTATTGTTTGATGTTCAGTTATTTCAGAAGGTAGCATATGATCAAGAATTCACAGTATTGCAGAAAGAAGTCCAACTGCACTGAATACATTGAAAAAAAAGCAAGGATCTAGGAATTGATGAAATACCAATTGAGATGTTTCAACAAATTGATGTAGTGCTGGAGGTGTTCACTTGGCTATGCCAAGAAATTTACAAGACAGCTACCTAGCCTACTGACAGGAATGAATTCATATTTATACCTATTCAAAGAAAGGTGATAAAATTCAAAGTGGAAATTATCCAGCAATATCATTAATATCTCCAACAAGAAAAATTATTCTGAAGCTAATTCCAAAATCAGTTGGCCATAGTACATCTACTGGAGCTGCCAGAAATTCAAGCTAGATTTAAAAGAGGATATAGAAGGAAAGGTATCATTGCTAATGTAACATGGATCTGGGCTAGAAACAGAAAATTCCAGAAGAATGTTTACCTTTGTTTTATTGAGTATCCAAAGGCATTCAGCTGTGTGGATTATAACAAATTATGGATAGCATTGTGAAGAATGGGCATTCCAGAACACTTAATTATGCTCATAGTGCAACCTGTACATAGACCAAGAGTCAGCTGTTCAAACAGAACAAAGGGATACTGGGTGATTTTAAATCAGGAAAGGTGCACATCAGGGATACATCTTTCACCACACTTATTCAACCAGTATGCTGAGCAAATAATCTGAGAAACTGGAGTATATGAAGAAGAATGCAGAATCATAACTGGAAGACTCATTAACCTGTAATATGTAGATGTCTCAACCTTGCTTGCTGAAAGTGAAGAGGACTTGAAAAATTCACTATGAAGGTCAAAGACTACACCTTCAGTATGGATTGCACCTCAGTGTGAAGGAAACAAAAATTTTCACAACTGGACCAATAATTAAGATCATGATAAATGGAGAAAAGATGGAAGTTGTTAAAGACTTCATTTTGCTTAGATCCACCATCAACACTCATGGAAGCAAATGTCAATAAATCAAATGGCATGTTGCTTTAGGCAAATCTGCTACAAAATACCTCATTAAGGTATTCAAGAACAAAGATGTCACTTTAAGGACTAAAGTACACTTGACCCAAGCCAGGCTATTTTCAATAGCCTCATAGGCATGTGAGAGTTGGACAATGAACAAGTAAGAGCAGAGAAGAATTGATGTTGTGATGTTGGCAAGGAATCTTGAAAGTACCATGGACTGCCAGAAGAACAAACAATTCTGTGTTGAAAGAGGTACAGACAGGATGCTACTTAGAAGCAAGATGGCTCTTCTCTCATACTTAGAGCAGGTTGCCAGGAAAGACCAGAGCCTGAAGAAGAAGGATACCATGTTTGGTTAAGTGGATGGTTAACCAAAACGAGGAAGAGTCTCAGTGAGACAGGCTGACACAGTGGCAGGCAGCATGAATATACTCACAATAACAAAAATTGTGAGGATGATGCAGGACCGAACAATGTTTCCTTCTGTTGTGCATAGGGTTACTATTTGTCAGAACTGACTCAAAGGGACCTAACAAAAACTACATCATTTTTCATAGTATTCTGTTATGATTCCCTTAAGCTCTTATGGATCTTTGGAATGTCTTCACATTCATTTCTTATTCTGAGTATTTGCAACTTCTCATTGTTGTCTTTGTCAGTGTAGCCATGGGTTTGACTATTTTAATGACCATTTCAAAGAACCAACTTTGGTGTTAATTGATTCTTTCTATTGGCTTTCTGTGTTCTATTTATTTGTGCTCTAACATTTGTTATTTCCTTTCTTTTGGTTGATTTGGTCTTTGGGGCTTCCTTTTTTGTTGTTCAAGTT
>NW_006408557.1:1268773-1270019 GCF_000296735.1 Chrysochloris asiatica
TGAGCTTGACCCACCAACCTTACAGTTCAAACCGACCTTGCAGTGCAGCACATGAACCCACAGCACCACACCAGGACTCCCTGCACCAACATTTTCAGCCTCTGAGATTTTTCTTGTTGTTGTTAAGTGCCGTTGAGTTGGTTCTGACATATAGCAACCCTATATAGAGTTTCCAAGGAGCAGCTGGTGAGTCTAAATCACCAACCTTGAGGTTCAAACTGACCTCAGCACCACACCAGAAGCTGCTATTTCAATTGTAGTGTTTGGTGCTCCTTGTGAGGACCTGTAAAACTGTAAATCTGAAGAAAAATTCCTTACCCTACCCACAAGTTCTACCACCAGAGGCCTCTCGGATCATATGTGTCCTACATAATCATATAACAATCCATATTACCTCAATTTCTTTCTCTTGATTTCAGTATGTCATCCATTACTGAAACCACATGATATCATCATCAACAACAACAACAAAAGCCTCAGAAAATATTGTTTTTGCTTAATCCTTTATGTTTTGGTCTGTGGTGTTTTCAGTATTGTTTGATTCTAGCTATTTTTCAGTTTAACTTTTGATTTCTTCTGTGACCCAATAGGTTTGAGGGATTGTGTTATTTAGTTCCATGTATGTCCACCCCACCCCCCCTTTGGAATTACTCTTTTGGTTGAATCCTAGCATCAGAGTCAAGGAAGAAAGTTTGTATGACTTCAATTTTTAAAAAATATACTGAGATTTGCTTTGTGGCCTGATATAATCTATTCTGGAGAATATTCTAGGTGCATTGGAGAATAATGTATATTATGTTGCATTTGGATGGTGTTTTCTGTATCTATCTAGTTAATTAGTTAAAAGTGTTATTCAGGTCTTGTATATCTATTGATTTTTCTTCTTACTTATTCTACCTCTAGTCAACAATGGTATATTAAAACCACCTATTATCACTGTAGAAGTCTATCTCTTTAGTTCTGTTAGAATCTGTGTTGTAAATTCTGGGACACTAGCATTGGTGCCTAAATATTTATAATTGTGTGCATTCTTGGCGATTTGATACTTCTATCATTATATAGTGCTCTCCTTAGTCTCATATTAGATTTTGACTTAAAGTCTCTTTTATTAAATACTTATATCATCACCCCATTCTCCTTTATTTTTTAATTAATATATTTTTATCCATCTTTTTAGTTTTCAAACTTATTTATGTCTTTGTCCCTAAAATGAATCTCTTACAGGCAACAAATTGATGTTGTGGGT
>NW_006408557.1:1270124-1289411 GCF_000296735.1 Chrysochloris asiatica
TGTCAAAAAGAAAGATTAATTTTATGGCTTGTCAGACTGTCAAAATGCCTTTTGCTTCTACTTTTTTTTCTTCATATTCCCATGACTGCTGTACTTGAAAATAAATAATGGAGATGGGACAATTGATTTGGGATTGGGCAAATAACTGCCCTGTCCATGTGTGCACTTGAGAGCAAATGGTTGCTTATTGTTAATCTTCTCCCCAGGCTTACAGATACACTGAGTCATTAGTCCTTTGAAAACTACAAAAAGATTGAGTGGAATGGAAAGGATTTACTGAAGAACAAAGATTCCTTCATTAAATGTGGTAAAGTGTTATATTTTTGCAAATACATACATACAGGCTAGATTTTCATTAGTTTCCTTTAGACATCCTGGTGAAAGTTCAGAGAGATTTTTTTTTACTCCTGAAGAGTTTTTTTTATTGAAAAAAATTATATTTAGGGTTAGCCAGCTGGACTCAGTTTAGATGATCCCAATTTTATTGGCAACATCCAAAGCATCATAGGAGCCAGTGGAACATATTTTCTTTTCTCCATCAGGCCTGATCAAGGCGTTGACCTTGACTACATCAATGTCATGGAGCTTCTTCACAGCCTGTGTGATCTGGTGCTTGTTGGCCTTGACATCCATAGTGAACACAAGTGTGTTTTTATTTTTAATCCTCTTCAAGACCGACTCAATAGTCAGAGGGAACTTGACAGTGTTATAGAGTTAAAGCTTTTTTCTCCTCTGGGAACTCTTCTGAGGTTATTTGGGCTACCTCAGTGTATTGAGCCATGGGAAGGTGGGTGGCATGTGGATCTTAGTTTTGTGTGGCTGCTGCTGCCTTTCAGCACTACCTTCAATGCCTTTGCTTTGGCTTCAGTTTTGGGGGGCACAGTGGCTTCCTTCTTTGTTTTCGGCACCATCTTTGTAAACAAGCTGCCCTGAAGATTTTTAATTCTTTATCATCTCACCTAAAACCATTATAATATCCTGAGGCAAATGGGAGTGTGACACATAAAATTACATATTTACTTCTGTGCAGGAAGAAAATGAGAAGAGATTCTATAACATGATTGAAGTTTAAAAGCTAATTTCTTGAAGAAACATTACCTCTCTCCATAGGTCTCAAGACTGATAAAACAAATGAGGTTGTCTCAGGGGCACCTGTTAATAATGACCTAAATCATCCCTAGTTCTGAACTCATGTCCCTAGCCAATGGGAAGTTTTGGCAGAAGAGGAAGTATTTAGTTGGTTCATTTCTTATTTCTTGGAAATAGCGATATTATCCTCCCCTTGCTTTTCTGCCTGACCTGGTCTCTATTAAGGAGTTTGTCACAGAAACAAGAGTACAATCTGTATCTTTAACACAGGGATGCCACATACTGGAAGCAAGTCCATGAATACTCTGAGAATACAGCTATTACTTCTTTATTGCAGGTCACACATTCCCTTACTGAGGAGCTATGGTAGCATAGTGGTTACGAATAAGGCTGTGAACCTTAAGGTCAGCAGTTCTAAACTACCAGTTGCTCTGTGGGAGAAAGATGAGGCTTTCTGATCCCATAAAGATTTACAGCCTCGGAAACCCTGTACAGGGTCGCTATGGGTTGGAACCGACTCGATGGCACATAACAACAACAACAACATTCTCTTACTGTTTACATGTTATGAACACCAGATTTGAGGATTGTTTTGAAGAATTGCTGTTTCAAAGAACTATAGTGTTAGGACCTGCCTTTTAATATTTCCTTTAGAGGCGTCTCCAAATAGAGGAATAAAGATGTCCCTGAATAAGAAATATGATACATAATTTTCTGTCCAAATAAACATGAAATTTACAATAATAATAATTATAATAAATATATTACTGACATGTTGATATGTCCTGCCTGTTATCTCTGATGGCAGATTTACTCCTCATTCAGAGTGTCTTAATAGACTATCAGAAAATATGATCCTCATCCATTGTAGTAGTGTCTACCTTGAGTAAATCTAGTCTAATGATACAAATATCCCTCCATAGTGAGAGTTGACAAAGTCTGAGCTGTCTTAAGGTCATGGTTGTGAGCCTGGTGCATTCAAGTGTCTTTTAGATGCCATTGCTTCTCTAGAGGTATGGTCAAGCCACCCCTGGTCCCTCCAATGAACTGTCGAGAGATTTGGACCAACAATGGTCCCTTTTCAATGATTTAACAGCTCAAAGTTCCTCAATAATCAATATTTTTGCAATGATCAAAGGTCATTCTTTATCCAGAATGCCTCCTGGTGTGCAGTTGTAGGATTAGCACTGGACAGGAATTCAAACCCACCAGTTGCTCCTTGGAAACCCTATATAGGGTCGTTTTAAGTAAAAAATGATTCGATGGCACATAAAACAAAAACAAGATATTTAATATTTAAATATTTACATTTAAAAATTATTGAAAAATAAACATTTAAAATTTTAAAGATATACAACATTGAGAAATAGTATTAAATGCCACGTTACAGATAGTGGCTACACAAGACAGAATTTATTTTGTAGTTCATCTAGAGTCAGGTAGTTCAGGACTAGTGTGGCACCTCCACAAATGACTCAGAGATTCAATCACCTATTAGCTTCTTGCTACCACACCAGCATGTAGCCCTCAGGTTTATGCATACTAGACACCTTCTTAAATCTGACCACTGTGTATGAGTGGACTGCTATGAAGGAAGGTATAAGAGTGGAAAAGTGTGAAAGAAAGAAGGAAGGAAGGAAGGAAAGAAAGAAAGAAAGAAAGAAAGAAAGAAAGAAAGAAAGAGAAAGAAAGAAAGAAAGAAAGAAAAGAAAAGAAAGATAGATACTGATAAACATAAGTTTTTAGTTGAGTACTCTCTTAAGATTTCGGATCAGAGATGAAGAAATCTACAGTGTGACCCATGATTGAAAATTGCTCCTGGTTCCTGAGCTAAGAAATGTGTAAATGTTTATCCTGTTACATTTATCATCTTCTCCTGGGATCACAGCCCAAACCTCATCTTCAAATTGGCCAGCAAGATCATAACCGAAGTTAATTTTTAAGTCAGCCCAAGGCAGCTCTTAAATAGTGAAACTGAATTCCTCACATCTGTGAATTTTCAAGATGCGCATCTCCTTGTCATTGGATTGTATTTTCTCACAGATATTTCTTCTCCTCCCTAAAGGGAACACTGATGCTATTCAGTACCTGACACATACATCTTTCATTCAGGCTATAGGTGACCTCTAATGGAATCAACTTTTCACCTGATTACTTCAGTTATATTGTTTTTCTTCCCTCAAGAGTTTAACACAGCTATCCAACTGTATATCTTTGTATCTGTCCGTAAAGGTGGATTATTGCTTTGCATTTTTTTCTGATAATGGTGATGGCAGTGGTTAAGTCTATACATTAGCTTTCAAACCACCCTATAGTTTAGTGGCTGAAAAAAAACATTTACTTAACTCACAATTCTATGGTTTCACCACAGAGCTGGGCAGTTCTTCTGGTCTTAGCTGGGCTCATTCATGTATCTGTGGTCAGCTGCCAGGGCATGAGCACAAGTGTGAAAGGCCTCCTGAGGCTTATGACTGGAACACCCTCAGAGTCACTTGTACTTCATTTTATTGGACACAATTAGTCAAAAAGTTAATGTTGATTCAGGGATGGAGAATGGACTGTATCTCTGAGGGGAATTACAGGGTCACATTACCAAAGGTGTAGATACATTGAGGGAAGTAATTGCTGCCATTTTTATAGAAGGTCTAACATACATTGAGCACTTATCCAGGCACTGTGCCACGTAAACACTTTACAAATACTGCCTCACTTAATTTTAAGAACCATACAAAGTTGTTGTTGTTGTTAGGTGCCATTGAGTTGACTCTGACCCATGGTGACCCTGTATGGAATTTGCTAGGAGCAGTTGGTGAGCTTAAACCACTGATCTCGTGGCTCAAACCAACTTTGCAGTCCAGCTCATTAACCTACAGTGCCACACCAGGACTCCCATACAAAGTAGATGTTATTATTATAATGCCCGTTATATACATGCAGTAAGTCTAAGAGACAAAGACAGTTTGATTCTGTTGACTCCAAAGCTTTTTTGATAATGTACCTCTCTTAGTATAATTTTCTTTTAGTATGTACCTCTCTCTATTTATAAATTATACAGGTACTGCTGTTGTTCTTAAGTGCCATTGAGTCAGTTTTGACCCATAATGACCCTGTACAGAGCTTCCAAGAAGCAGCTGCTGAGCTTTAACTGCTGACCTTGTGGTTCAAACCCACCTTGCAGTCTAGTGCATTAACCTATAGTGCCACACCAGGACTCCCTAAACTCTGGTTAGATGCCACAATGTAGGCAGAAATTCCTTAACCATATGCATGTTGTAAGGCCCAACGGCCTCTTCCATCCTTGTCAAGGGAAATGCTAACTTTCTCTCCTTTCATACAATATAGGTACTACTGTTTGTATATAGGTATTGCTGTCATTTAAAAATATTAGTAAATTTTAAACTTCATTCTATTGTTTTAGATAAAAATAATAAATAGCAATGGAAGTGTGAGTATTTTTTGTCTCCTCTCTGTGTACATCTTGTGGCCTCACTTTGATGACCATGCACCAAAGACTTCCTTACACTCAAGGCATATTATGATTACCATATAGATGTTGAAGCAATGTTTAATCAAAATCCTAGTCACTACTAGAGTTCATTTCCAGTTGCAGTTAAATGAAACTTTAAATGAAAACTGTTAGGGGAAGGAACTCAGAATTTTTTTTATTAGAACTTGCAGAGGAATGTAAGGCCATGACTTTAATTAAATTTAAAGAGAATTTTCTAACTTACATGATGTCAGGACCTATGGCTTTGTATAGCCAGTGAACACCCTTCCATGTGTCAAATACTCAGGTGCTTGCCAATCTTTGTCAAGAAAGTGGAATAGTATGAAGGAGCAATTTCAAAGTGCTCACATGGCAGTGTGCATATATACAAGGGTAATTGAAAAAGTATTCCTACTAGGGTTCCAGTTCATATATGCATTGGTTTATTCCAAACGAAATGTCTTTAAACACATCTCTGTGATCAGTGGGTAGCTGCAGATAAGTTCTCTTAGTAATCCATATGTCTTAGTTTTGTTGTTGCTTTTATTAAGTGCCATTGAGTCAATTATGACTCACAGCGACCCTGTATAGGGTTTCCGAGGAGTGGCTGGTGAGCTTGAATCACCAACCTTGCAGTTCATACCGACCTTGAAGTCCAGTACATTAACCCCTGCATTAAAAGGGGGAAAACAAGGTCCAAATCAGTGGTTTCTGAGGAGATTTGCTGGTCCAGCTAAATTCAAGGAAAAGAAGTCAGCTCAAAAGATATGGTGACTGTTTTTTGGTGATTCCAAAGGGAGTAATTTTGCAACATTTTCCCCAAGGACACAGGATGATGATGAGGGCTTATTTTGAAGAAGTTTTAAGAACATTAAGCACTGCACTGGTGATAAAACAAAACAAAGACCAGCAAAGTTACACTGAGGAATTTTTTTTTTTTTTTTCTATACTGACAATTCACCTGCTTATTCTTTGAGGGTAGCAAGGACTTTCCTATGAAAATTTTGTTAGAAAACCTTACCCCTTCTGTCCTAGAGTCCTGATTTTTGCCATTTCATGTTTCTATTTGTTCTCCCAAATCAAAAGACTTTCAAAAGGAACACAATTTGAGTCCCCGAAATATGCCAAAACTGCCATTTTGATATGTTGTAAACTGAATTTTGGGAAGGGTTAGAGAGATGGTTTGAAACTACCAGCTGTTCCGTGGAAGAAAGATAAGGCTTTCTGCTCTGTAAAGATTTACAGCCTTGGAAATCCTGTATAGGGTCACTATGAGTCGAAACCAACTCCACAGCACATAGCCACCATATTAATGAATTCTGTATATTGTAGGGTTGTGTATTTGTTTGTATTTTTAGTAAGAACATGTTCTGTGTTTTCCTGTCCTATTTACTTGATTTCCAATGGAAGGGACCATGATTTGCACTTCTTTGCATGAATGGAGGTCGGTTGGAGAGAATAATGTTTAAGAACACAAACTTTAAGGACAGGCAAATATGGCTCTAATCCTCAAATGAACTTGCACTAATTATTTAACTTTAACACCTATATCAGTTAAGTAGTAAGGCTAGTAAAGTCTACCGTCTAAGTATTTTATGGTGATTAAATAAATTGACCAACATTTATAGCATACTTGCTATGTATTAGGCATTATTCAAAAGTACTTGTCATGTAGTAATTATTTATATTTATTTGAAAACAACAACAAAAAACAAAACATAGATTCAAATTGACAAGGAAAAATAAATCTTAGATAAAAAATTTGATGTAGTTTCATGTCTCACTCTTTTATCTTAAATTATTTAAATGTTGTTGTCATTGTTAAGTGCTGTCGAGTCAGTTCCAACCCAAAACAACCCTGTATAGGGTTTTTGAGGAGTGGCTCATGAGCTTGAACCACTCTTGCATTTCAAACCAACATTTGCAGTCCAGTGCATTAACCCACAACACCACACCAGAACTCCAGCTATTTAACAAAGGGTGAGAACAACAAGAGTGTCATATAAACACATTCTCAAACTCTCAATCCCAAGATAACATTGATTAATTTGAAAACAATTTCCCGCAAAGCACAACTGAAACCCATTTTTCAATCCTCATCTTCAGTCTAGTCCTCTTGTTAATAGTCTAAGTAAATCTGAAATCATCTGAATAAATAGGAAATCTTCTGAACCAACACTTTGTTAGATAACTGGAGGAAATATGCTTGACTCTCGTATGCAAGCATTTTGGACAGGTTTTCAGGATGGTAAATGGCAGGTGCAGCCAAACAGCAGAAAACCAGGCCTTTGGAAGACACAGGAGCCAGACTTTGTCCTGACAAAGACCAGCCGTGTGAGTGACCCCAATGTTAACTCAAAAACTAGCTGAGGGCACTGCTGACAGTTTCTAGGCAGTCCTTGGCTTTTATCTTATATTAGTCTGGTTTCAATCACAAAGGAGGGGAAACTACTTTTAATGAATAGGAGAGCCTAGACTATTCACTGAGTGTTCAAAAGTCCAGAATGATTAAGGACTCTGAAACATACCTAGGGGAATGAACATAGTCAAGATCAAATTTTCTTTCCAGTAGTAAAATCTGAAAATTTGAATAAAAGTTAAAAAAATAGCAGTGATCAAGTTGAATGGAAATTATTGTTATTAGGTGCTCATCAGTTGATTTCCACTCATAGTGATGATATGTGATAGAATAGAACTGCTTCAGACAGTCTTCTTGGTTGTAATCTATACAGAAGCACATTACCGGATCTTTCTTCCATGGAGCAACTGAGTCAATCTGAACTGTCAAACTTTTGGTTAGCAGCAAAAGTAGCCAAATGAAAATTACTATTATAGTATTTCCAGAAGAAGTGTATGTATTAGGACAAAAGACTACAACAAGCATCCCAAAATCTTAGGGGTCTATCATAATAAAGTTTATTTTTCACTTGATTTATGGGTCAGTATGGGGTGTGGCCACGAGATAGGAACTCTGCTCCATAACCATTTGTTGTGTGCCATTGAATCGAGTCAGTTCCAACTCCTAGTAACCCTGTATAGGGTTTCCAAGGAGCAGCTGGTAGGTTTGAAATGCTGACCTCTCTGTTCAAACCGACCTTGCAGTCCAATGCATTATCCTGCAACACCACACCAGGACTCTACACATTTAAAACTCACTTTTTATCAAGTTGTTGAACCATGTCTTATGAATGGCATTGGAGTCTTAGACTGGATCCCCAGTATTCAGACAATGGAAGAAAATACGAAGGCTTGTGTAGGGGATTTTTAGGATCTGGGCACAGAAGTAATATTACTCCCACTCCTTTGAACAGAACTCAATCTCATGACTTCACATACTACAAGGAAGATAGGAAAGCACTGTCTAGTTACATTTCCAGGAAGAATTATATAGATTTTGTTGACTGCATAACAACCTAGCTATGATGATCTTGAAATTTTTAATATATTATTGTTATATTTATTTATTTTTTCCTATGATACATATTTTTGGTAGAATAAAAGACATAAATAGTCCGACTGCTTTCTGTAAAGATGTGTTTAACTTTTGTTTTGACCTTTATGTTTATTTTATTTGTTTTAAATTTGTAATTAATTTTAGACAATGTGGATCACACTGAGTACATTCTGCTTCTGCCTGAATTCTGAACATTTCCTCTGTTATATATTGAAATGTGTCCTTCAAAACTATGTGTTGTAAATCCTAACTCCTATGCCTATGAAAGAGTCCTGGTGTAATACAACAGAATGAGCACTAGACTGCTAACCAAAAGTTTGGTAGTTCACAACAACATGACACCTATGGACAGAATCTTAATTGGGAATGAGGTTTCTTTAATCACATTAGCAAGACCATATCAGTGTAGGATGTGTTTTTAGCCAATTACTTTGGAAATATTAAAGGAGCAGATTAGTGAAGGAAGCAAGTAAGCAGGAATTGGAGAGAGGTAGATGTCAATTGGAGATCTCCAAGGAACATCAAGAAGCTGAGATGTGGATTTTCCTCATGAATTGATAGAGAGACCCTTCCCCAAGAACCAGTATCTTGACTTTGAACTTATAGCATCCAAAGTTATGAGAAAATAATTTTCTACTCATTAAAGCCACCCATTTATGCTATTTCTGTTATAGCAATACTCAACCTCTCATAAGAGATAAAACAGCAAAAACTTGAACCCATTGTCCTAAAGTGGATTCCAACTCATAGTGACCCGAGAGGACAGGGTTGAGCTCATGGAGTTTCCAGGGCTGTTATATTCCTGGAAGTAGACTGTATATTCAGTGGGGTAGCTGATGGATTCCAACTGCTTACCTTGTAGCTAGCAGCTGAGCAGCTGAGCATTT
This sequence comes from Chrysochloris asiatica, assembly GCF_000296735.1. Classification (NCBI taxonomy): domain Eukaryota; kingdom Metazoa; phylum Chordata; class Mammalia; order Afrosoricida; family Chrysochloridae; genus Chrysochloris; species Chrysochloris asiatica. The sequence continues at coordinate 1,279,042 of NW_006408557.1, forward strand.
AATCACTGTGCAACCATGGGATTTGTCATGAGAGATTGTTGCTGTTATTAAATATCATCTAGTTGGTTCTGACACACAGTGACTCTGTATAGTGTTCCCAGGAGCAGCTGATGAGCTTGAACTGTTGACCTTGTATTTTAAACTAACTTTGCAATCCAGCACATTAACCCACAGTGCCACACCAAGACTCTACAATTGTGTTGTATGTTGTATCCATGTCTTGCCAACATCCAACCTGCTGCTACCTTTTTAGCTCTTGTTGTTGTTGTTGTTAAGTGCTATTGAGTTGGGTCTGACTCATAGCAACCTACACAGGTTTTTTTGAGGAGAGGCTAGTGTGTTTGAACTGCCAACATTGCAGTTCAAATGACTTTACAGTCCTGTACTTATCTTATAGCACCAGACCAGTACCCTACCCTTAGTGAAATCAAAAGGACAGATTTTTAGCAGACTAATCCAGACTGCAAAGTCATTTGAACTGCAAGGTCAGTGGTTCAAGCTTACCCGCTGCTCCTTGGAAACCCTATACAGGGTTGCTATGGCTCAGAATCGACTCAACGGCACTAAACAACAACAAACAAAACTGGAAGTCCTGGTCTGGTGCTATAAGATAAGCACTGTGTTGCAAGGTCAGTTTGAACCTAAAGGTCAGCAGTTCAAGTCAACTGGCGTATTTTTGGAAACCCTATATAAGGTTGTCATGAATTGGAACCGACTTGAAAGCATTTAACAATAGCAAACAGACCTTAGAAGAGAAATGAGTGCATTTTCAGATTTTGTGGAGACTCACCATCAGATTTTGGCAAATAGTGGCTGTGTTTTGCATTACTTTTTAATTTCTGATTCTTTGTATTTTAATACGCTGAACATTTCTTCAATCTTGTCAAAATACAGCTACACTTCTTTTCCTCCCAACTTAAAAAGCAATTTATAAATGAGACAATAAAGGTATAAACCAGAATATATTGTTGTTGTTGTTGTGTTTTTAAGTTGTTTCTGACTCATAACTATCCTATAGTACAGAGTGTTGTTGCTGTTGTTAACTGCCATGGAGTTGATTCCAACTCATAGGGAGTCTGTATAAGGTTTCAGAGGAGCAGCTGTTGAGTTTGAACTGGTGACCTTACGGCTCAAACTGACCTTGTAGTTCAGTGCTTATCCTACAGTACCTCACCAGGACTGATTTCCAAAACTTTAGTCTTTATGGATGTAAACTAGCAGATCTTTACTCCTGCATAATAGCTGGTAGGTTCCTACCATCAAGTGTTCGGTCAGCAGCTGAGCACTCACCCTCTGTGCCACAGGGGCTCCTAATTGGAACACACAACATGCTTATTTTGTCTTTTACAAATTGTGAATTGTTTTTCAAAAGAGACAACTTTGAACTCGAATTTGAATAATGAGAAAGAGATTGGTAGGCAGAAAAAAAAAGAAAAGGAGTGGGCTTGTGGGGAGTAAATTGTATGCTGAGTGGAAACTAGTTACAAAGTGCTATTGTGTTTAGGGAATGATGAGGACTTAGATGTGGCCAGAACAGAAAATTGAAAGGAAAGAAGAGCAGGATAGTATATGGAAGGGCATATTGAAACCACATTTATAAAGGTTCTAAAACACCATACTTAGAAATAAGGCTTTTAGAATATACAGGGTTGCTATGAGTCGGAACCGACTCAATGGCACTTAACAGTGACAACAATGTAAGGTATAAATCAAAACCAAACTGTTGGCATCAAGTCAATTCTTACTTATTGAAACCATATAGAAAAAGAGTTGAAATTACACCATAGGGTTTCCAATGCTGTAATCTTTATAGGGTTGCTGTAAATTGGAACTGACATGACCACATGGAACTTAAGTAGACTGCAACATCTTTCTCCCATGGAGTGACTGGTGACTTTAAATTGCTGGCCTTTTGCTTAGCTTAACCACTTTACTACCAGGGTTTATTGTTGTTGTTAAGTGCTGTCTAGTGGGTTCTGATGTATAGGGTTTCTGAGGAGAAGCTGGTGGGTTTGAACTGCCAGCCTTGTGGTTAGCAGTCCAGTGCTGATCCTACAGCACCATACTAGGATAGGAAATAAACATAATACTTTCATAGGAAAGTAGTATGGTAAGATTTGCATTTTAGGAAAATAAATATAACGTCAGAATGATAATAGATTAGAGACTTTTTCAGCCATCATGTTTAGTGCATGTAGGGGTACTATTTTTAGTTTGATTGTTTGTTTGGATTTCTCTTTTTTGGACACAATAACACTTTTAAACACTAATTGATACAATTGCTATTAGCATTGCCTTTTTGACTTCCACGCTTTTCCAAGTGCCTGTTGTTTTTTTAAGGTGCCGTTGAGTCAGCACCAACTCATAGCGACCCTATGCATAATAGAACAAAACACTGCCCAGTCTTTTGCCAAATTCACAATCATCACTGTGCAACTTTCACATGCATATGAGGTTATTGAAAATACTATGGGTTGGATCCAGTGCTTAGTTCTCAAACTGACATCTTTGCTTTTCAACACTTTAAAGAGGTCTTGTGCAGAAGATCTGTTTAATGCAATACATCATTTGGTTTGTTGACTGCTGTTTTCATGAGTGTTGATGGTTGATCTAAGCAAAATGAAGTTTTTGACAACTTCAATCTTTTCTCTATTTACATGACTGTTATTTATTGGTCCAGTGGTGAGGTGCAACCTATATGCGAAGGCTGTGGTCTTTGATTTTCATCAGTAAATATTTCAAGTCCCCTTCACTTTCAGCTAGCAAGTTTGTATCATCATGGCAGGTTCTGAATAAGTACTCTTCCAGTCCTGATGCTATGTTCTTCTTCACATAATCCAGTTTCTCAGATTATTTGCTTAGCATACAGACTGAATAAGCATGGTGAAAGAATACAACCCTGGTGCACATCTTTCCTAATTTTAAACCATTCAGTGTTCCCTTGTTCTATTCAAACAACAGCCTCTTGGTCTATGTACATCAGATTCCTCATGAGCACAATTAAGTGTTCCGAAATATTCATTCTTCTCATTGTTGTCCACAGCTTGTCATGATCCACACAATTGTCAACCTTTGTATAGTGTATAAAGCAGAGGTAAACATCTTTCTGGCATTCCCTGCCTTCAGTCAAGATCCATCTGATGTCAGCAATGATATCCCTCATTCCACGTCCTCTTCTGAGTCTGACTTGAACGTCTCAAAGTTTTATGTCAATGTATGGTTGCAGTAGTTTTTAAAAAATATCTTTAGCACAATTTTACTGGCATGTGATATTAACTACATTGTTTGATGATTTTCACATTCCATTTGGAAGAGCTTCATATTTATGTTCATTCCAATCAGATGACCATGTACTTGCCGTCCAGATTTCTTGGCGTAAATGAGTAAGTGCCTCCAGTGCTGCACCAATTTGTTGAAATAATTAAATTTATATTCCATCAATTCCCAGTGCCTTGTTCTTGCCCAAGTCCAACACCTTGGATTTCTTTCTTCAATATTATTGGCGCTTGATCATATGCTACCTCTTGAAATAGTTGAACATGGACCATTTCTTTTTGGTACAGTGATTCTGTATATTTCTTACATCTTCTTTTGATGCTTTCTGTATCATGCATTATTTTGCCCATAGAATACTTTAATATTGCAAACCGAGACATGAAATTTTTCTTCAGTTCCCTCAGCTTCAGAAATGCTATTCTTTCCTTTTGGTTTTCTCATTCCAGATCTTTGCAGATTTCATTATAATATTTAACTTTGTATTCTCAAGCTGCCCTTTGAAATTTTCTGTTCAGCTCTTTTATCTATCTCCTCATTTCATCCATATGCTATAACATCTGTACACTGGAGACCAAATTCCAGTCTCTTCTGACATCCATTTTGATCTTTTCATATTTCTTAATGACCTTTTGGTTACTTCCTGTATGATGTTCTTGATGTCATCCTACAACTCTTCTGGTCTTCAGTTGTTGGTGTCTAATGCAGCAAATCTGTTCTTCAAATGATCTCTAAATTCAGTTGGGATATGATCAAGGTCATATTTTGACTATTGTGAAATTATTTTAATTTTCCTAAGCTTTAGCCTGAACTTACATATAAGCCATTGATATTCTGTTCCACGGTCTGCCCCTGGCCTCGTTTTGGTTGATGGTATGGAGCTTTTCCACCGTCTCTTTCCACAAATATAGTCAATTTGATTTCTGTGTATTCCATCTTGTGAGGTCCATGTGTATAGTCATCTTTTATGTTGTTTAAAAGATATTTGAATGAAGAAATCATTGGTCTTGCAAAATTCTATCATGCGAGCTCCAGAATAATTTCTGTCATCAAGGTGATATTTTCCAATTACTGATCCTTCCTCTTTGTTTCCAAACTTTGCACTCCAATCACCAGTAATAGTCAATATATCTTGATTACATGTTGGAGCAATTTCACACTGATGAATTTTGTAGAAGCCTTCAATCTCATTACTACTGGTTTTAGTGGCCTGTGTGTAAATTTGAGTAATAATGGTATTAACTGGTCTTCCTTGTAGGTGTATGGATATTACCCCATCACAGACAGCATTGTACTTCAGATCTTGATTTTTTCTTTTTTTTAATGATGAATGCGATGCCATTACTCCTCAATTGCTCATTGCCAACATAGTAAACCATGTGCTTGTCAGATTCAGAATGGCCAATACTAGGCCATTTCAGCGCATTAATATCTAGGGTAGCGATGTTTATGCATTCCATTTCATTTTTGACAATTTCCAGTTTTCCTAGATTCATACTAGGTACATTCCATGTTCTGATTATTAATCGATGTTTATTCCTCTTTCTCCTTATTTTGAGTTGTGTCCAATCAGCAAATGAATATCCCAAAAGCTTTACTCCATTAGCATTATCATGGTCAACTCTACTTTGAGGAGGCATCTTTTCTGTAGTCATATTTTGAGTGCCTTCCAACCTGAGGGGTTCATCTTCCAGCACCATATCTGACAATATTCTTGCTCTTCGTCATATTACAATATCCAGTATTTTGGTGCTGGCAGTGTTTCACTGCTATTCATAATGTTTTCAGTGAGTAGATATTTGGAAGTAATCTGTCTCTCTTACTTCCTAGTCTAGCTTCATCTGAAAGCTCAGCTGAAACCTATCCACCATCGGCAACCCTGCTGCTATTTAAAATACCCGTGGCATAGCTTCCAAAATAATAGGAACATGCAAACCCACACACTACAACAAACTGACAGACATATTTTCAATATACTATCAGAAATTAATAGACTTGCAAATAAAATGAAAATGTGACCTAGATCAAGAGAAAAATTAGACAGTACAAACAGACTTACAGATAACTCAAATGTTGTAACTAGCAGTCAGGGACTTTAAAGCAACTATGAGAAATTGGTTAAGGGATTTATTTTAAATATGAATATGATGGTTAGGGAGCTAGGGAATTTCAAATAATATGAAAAATAAAATCAGAAGGAAAAAAACCAAGGCATTAACAGCAAGGAGTTGATAGCAGTTGAATAAAAGAAGATAAAAATTTGCAAATGAGTTAAACAGACACTTCCAAAAAGAGAATATATGAATCAGCAGCAAAGAACTTGGAACTCAGCATCATTAATCATCAGGAAACTGCAAATTGAAATAACACTAAGATACCCCTTTAAACCCATTAAGGGCCTCTGGTTGCACAGTGGATTAATTATTGGCTGTTAACCTCAAGGTCAGTGGTTAAAACCCACCAGCCATGCTGTGTGAGAAAGATGAGGCTGTCTGTCCCTGTAAAGATTTACAATCTCAGATACCTTTGGAGCAGTTCTACTCTGTCCTAAGGTCACTATGAATGGGAGCCAACTATACAGCAATGTGTTTAGTTTTGTTGTTGTTGTTTAGTTGGTTGTTTTTGTTCTTATATCCATTAAAATTACTAAAATGCAGAAGACAATACTAAAGAATTTCTATGGTTGTGGACATGTGGACATCTGAAGGATATGTAAATTTGCATAATTACTTGGGAAAACTCTATTAGTTCTTTGTAAAATGAAATATAAATCTAGTGTGGGACTCTAGGATAAACACTGACTGCTAACTGCAAGGTTGGAAGTTCAAACCCACCAAGTACTACTTGGAAAACCTATACCAATCACTATGAGTTGGAACCAGTTCGACGGCACTTTGCAACAGCAACCCTATAACCCAGCAATTTGTATTTGCTCAGTGGAAATGAAAATATATGCCCACAAAAAGACTTGTACAATAATGCAGATTTATTCATAATAGCTAATATCTCAACCAGGGAGTACTGGTGTGGTGCTGTGGGTTAATGCACTGGACTGCAAAGACGGTTTGAACTGCAAAGGTTGGTGGTTCAAGCTCACCTGCCACTACTAGGAAACCCTATATAGGGTTGCTGTGTGTTGGAACCAACTTGATGGCACTTAACAACAATATTTCAATACCAATTTACAGATACATGTATAAACAAACGTTATTCATACAATGGATATTACAATACAGATGGATCTCAGAGATATGTTGGCTGAAAGAAACCAGTTCTTTGATTCCTTATACGAAGTTTGAATTTATATAACAGACAAGACTTATCTATGAGTTGGTAGTGGTGGTTATGTGCCATGGAGTCGATTCTGACTCATAGCAGTCCTGTATAGGGTTTCCGAGGCTGTAAATCTTTACGGAAGCAGAAAACCTCATCTTTCTCCCACAGAATAGCTGGTAGTTTCGAACTGCTGACCTGGAGGTTAGCAGCCCAACTTGTAACCACTACACTACCAGAGTTAGGAATCAGAATAGTGACTCTCTGGAGGGACAACTGGCTGGGGGAAAAAATACAAGAGAATTTTCTAGATTGCTAGAAATAGTTTTTTTTTATCTTTATTGTCACTATTATTCATGTCTGTATACATTTGTTAAAACTAATCAAAACTGTTTATTTAAAATTTGTGAATTTGATAGTATACACAGGTTAGTCAATAAATAATGCTAAAAAGTAATAGATATCCTTATTAAACAAAAAATCAGCATGTAAAGATACTGTTTTTCCACATATCATCCATCTAGGTCTACATATATACTTCTGAAGGCAGTGTTACCATATCTGTAATAGTTCCCCCAAATAATTGTGCACTCTTTGTGTGGCAATTTGGACATCCTGGAGGAACTCAAATAATGTTCCTTTTAAATGTTCCTTGAGTTTTAGGGAAGTAATTAAGTCTGAAGCACAAGATAAGGATTGTAGCGTGGATGACATAAAGCTTTCCAACACAATTCTTGGAGGACAGACCTTACTAACAGTAAGAATGGATTGGTGCATTGTCGTGATGGAAAACATTCCTTGGTGTAAATTTCCTGGTCTTCTTCCTACCAATGTAGCTTTTTAATTTTCTTAAAATGTCTTCCTAATAAACCCTCAGATTATCATGTGTCCTTCAAGAAAATCGATCAAGATTATCCCTTTGGAATCCAAAAGCAGTCACCATACAGATCTTGGCTGAAAGCAGAGAATACCAGAAAAGTGTTTACTTGTGCTTTATTGACTGCAAAAGCTTTCAACTGTGTATGCCATGACATATTATGGATAACATTGCAAAACATGGGTATCCCAGAACACCTATTTGTGCTCATGAGGAAACTGTACATATGGCAAGAGACAGTCTTTAGAACAGAATGAAGATAGACTGAATAATTTAAAATCAGAAAAGGTGTGCAGCAAGGTTGTATCCTTTCACCACGCTTATTCAATCTATTTGCTGAGCAAATAATCTGAGAAGCTGGGTTACATGAAGAAGAACATGGCATCAGGATAGGAGGATAACTCATTAACAACCTGCGACATGTAGATGACACAACCTTGCTTGCTGGAAGTGAAGAGGACTTAAAATACTTACGGAGGAAGATCAAAGACTATAGTCTTCAGTACAGATTTCTTCTTAATGTAAAGAAAACAACTGGAGTAATAAGTAACATCATGGCAAATGGAGAACAGATTAAAGATGTCAAAGACAGCATTTTGCTTAGATCTACAATCAAACTGATGGAAAGAAATGAAAAGATGTATTGCATTAGGGATATCTGTTGCAAAATACCCTTTAAAGTGTTAGAGAGCAAATAGACCAGTTTGAGGACTAAGGAATATCTGACCCAAGTTGTGCTATTTTCAATCACCTCATACACTTGTGAAAGCTCAACAATGAATAAGGAAGACCATTGAAGAACTGGTGCATTTGAATCATGGTGTTGAAAGGAAATTTAAAATACCATTAACAACCAGAAAAACAAAAAAAAATCTCTCTTGGAAAAAGTACGCCAGCCAGAATGCTCCTTGAAAGCAGTATGGCAAGACTTCATCTCGAATACTTAGGAGATGTTATCTATAAAGAAGGACCAGTTCCTGGAGAAGGACATCACACTTGGTGAAATGGAAGGTCAGCAAAAAAGTGGAAGAACCTCAATAAAATAGATTGACACAATGGCAATGATTCAAACATAGTAACAATTGTGAGGATGGCATGGTATTGGGCAGTGTTTCATTCTTTTGTTTATCGGGTTGTTATGAGTCAGAACTTATTCTGTTGTTGTTAAATGCAGTCGAGTCAGTTCCAACCCATAGCGATCCCGTACAGGGTTTCTGAGGAGCGACTGGTGAGCTTGAACCACTGACCTTGCAGTTAAAAGTGACTTTGCAGTCTAGCACATTAACCCACAGCGCCACACCAGAACCGACTCTATGGCACCTAAAAACAAAAATGCCTTTCTGAGATAACCTCTTGGGAGTCATTGTTTTGATTGGACCTTGCTTTTTGGATTGAGTTGGTAAATACAAGACCCCCCCAGTTATAATTCATCCCATAAAAGAATCTTCATTAGATTCATCTTGCTTAAAACACTGATGGAAAGATTAGCTCTTTGAATTAGCTCATCTTCCTGCAATGCTTTTGGCATTGATCCAGTCAAAAACTTGCTGAGACCAAGATACTCACTTAGAATTGAAAATGTTGAACTATATGAGTACACAGACTTCAGTAATAATCATTATCAATGGCAATTCTTCAATCTTCTTCAACCAGTTTATGGACTTGAGTCACAGTTTCTTCATTTGTTTTGAAATTGATGGTCTTCCCTCTTCTGACTCATCCTTGAGTGTTTCCAAGCTTTCTTAAAACACTTTATCCATCTAAAAACTGTTGTTGCAAAGCTTCAATTATTTGGGAAGATGTCCACTTGAGTTTTGTTAAAAACTTGGTATTAATCTTGACCTCAAAATTACTTTTTTTAAAAAATAAAAAAGTCTCTCTCTTTTTTTAAAGGCACCCTAAGGAGAGTATCTGGAGTCCTGGTGTGGCGCTGTGGGCTAATGCATCAGACTTCAAAGTTGTTTGAACTGCGAGGTCGGTGGTTCAAGCTCACCAGCTGCTCCTTGGAAACCCTATACAGGGTCGCTATGTGTTGGAATTGACTCGATGGCACTTAACAACAACAACACAGAGACAAAAAGGAGCTCTCGTAGTGTAGCAGTTACGAAATGGGCTGCTAACCTTAAGGTCGGCAGTTCGAAACTACCAGTGGTTCCGTGGGAGAAAGATGAGGCTTTCTGCTCCCATAAAGATTTACAGCCTCAGAAACCCTGTACAGGGTCACTATGAGTCGGAACCGACTCCACGGTACTTAACAACAACAACAAACAGACTATGATAAGTGTATTACTGAGAGAAGTTGTCTGCAGCCACCCACTGACTACAGAGACATGTTTAAACAGATTTTCTTTGGAATAAACCCATGCATGCATCAACTGGAATCCTGGTAGCAATACCTTTTTACTTAATAATAGAATTTATGGGACTTAAAATATAATATAATATAGTGGTTCAACATGCCACATGCAGGACTGGAGGTAAGACTGCTTGGATTTGAGTTCTGAAGGTAGTGAATTATAATAGTTAAGAATGTGATTACTGAATCAGACAAACCTGTGGTTTTGAATCACATCTCAAATGCTTTTTGTAGGAATATTACTAACCTCCTCTAAGTCCCTGTAAAATGGAGATGATAAAATTAATATCTACCTATAAGGTTAGTCTTAGCAGTGGCTGGCACATAGAAGCTTTCAATACATTTAAGCTGTAGTCATTATTATTAAATAGCTCTTCAGCTAGACTTTCATTGCCCTAATGCAGCCATGAATGCTGGTATAGCCATGAAGATTGCATTAGGCTGCAATCTAAATCATGCTGACAATATCTGACAGGATATGATTAAATGCACTAGCAAACCCTATTTTAGTTATCCGTTTCAAACTAAGTAAGTATCTCTCTGCCAAGAAAAAAAAAAATCCAGCTCAAATACTTTTTTTTTTTTTTTTAA
>NW_006408557.1:1289962-1308570 GCF_000296735.1 Chrysochloris asiatica
AGCGTAGTGGTTACAAATTGGGCTCGAACCTCAAGGTCAATATTTCGAAACTACCAGCTGTTCTGTGGGAGAAAGATGAGGCTTTCTGCTCGTGTAAAGATTTACAGCTTCGGAAACCCTATATAGGGTCGCTATGGCACATAACCACCAACCACCAAGCTACATATATATGTATAGATGTTATTGTGCAACTTTTTAAACAGAATTTTTACAATATTGTGTATACTCCTGTAATTCTTTTTTCACTTAGAAATAATTTCATGTGCAAGATACTGTTTACATATAGAACTGGCCCCTATTGTTGTTGTTACTAGCTCATTTTCAGTTTTAAGGTGGCAATTCATAGCAACCTTTTATGATAGAGAAGAATTATTTCATAGGATTTCCTATACTGAATTATTTATGGGAGCAGATCATTAGACCTTTCCTCCTATGGAGCTTCTGATGAGTTTGAACCAATGGCCTTTCAGTTAGCTCAGCACTTAGCCAATATGCCACCAGGATTCCTTTTAACAGCTGCATAATAAATAGTACATGGTGTTGATGAATTGTGAATTATTTAACTACTTCCCTATTGATGAATAGCTTAGCAGTTTCAAGTTTTTCCTATTATGAATAACTCAACATCCTTGTACAAGGGTGAGTCAAAAATTATCCTCACTCTGGCTGTACAATTTACTCTAATTGACTTTTAGAAAAGACAAATACTTCATTTTTCCACATAAGCTCCTTGCTTTTCAATACACTTTTTCTATTTGTCAACAAGCTTTCATTTTCCCTTATTAAAAAATGTTTCAGGTTGAGCTGCTGAGCTGTCTTCACTTCTTCTTCAGAGGTGAATCTTCAGACTCAAAGGTCCCCTCAAAGGGGACCAAGCAGGTGAAAGCACAATGGAGCAACATCAGGATTATAGGGAGGATGCTTTAACACCTCAAAAGGAAGTTTTTATAGAGTGTCCACAGTGTGGACAGAGGTGTGTAGACATACATTGTCATGCAAAAATCACAAAGCCCTTGGATAGCGGTCCTCTGCATTAAACTGAAGTTTGGGCTTCAGTTCTTCAGTGAGCATCTCACTATAACAAGCACTGTTGATTGTTGAAAACTTTTTCTTGATAGTGTTCCAGTACTGGTCCTTGAGGACCCCAGAAAATTGTATGCATCAATTTTCCAGCTCGTGGTTAACTTTTGAATTTTTTCTTGATCAGTGATTGAGGATGTTTCCATCCCATACTCTGCTATTTACTCTCACACTCTTAGTGATGAATCCATGTCTCCTTGCCAGTAATGATATTAAAAAAACAAACAAACAAACAAAAAAAACTTTAACCTTCCTTAGACTACTGGTCCAATTGTTGTTTGCAAATATCCAAACACTTCTGTTTTATGCTCTTCTGTGAATTATTTCGGTACCCATCTCACACAAACTTTTCAAAACCCAATTCTGTTGTGGATTAATTCATAGGCAGGGCCATGGCTGATTTGCAAATGATTTGCCACATAATCCACTGTCAATCATCTATTCAACAGAATCATTCACGTGCATGCCCAATGTTGTCATCAACCGTGGATGTGGATGGGACTTTTATTATAACCTCAGTCTGAATAATTTTTGTCTCACCCTTGTATATACATGCATATTTTAGCTTGTATTAATATTTTCATAGATTATATTTCAAAAGATAAAATTTCTATGTAAATGAGTTTAAACAAAATGTTTCTCTTTTTTAAAAAGAGAAAAACTGTATGTGAGAGAAAATATATACATAAGCAATAAGAAAATAAGCATCAAAATCTTGAAGTGGTAGAATAAGTGGTTATTTTCATATTGTTTTGCTTCTCTTTATTTCCCATTTTTAAATAAGGAAAACAGTGGTATAAAAATTCACACAAAATTTCAATTTCAGGAGTTTGAGATAATTACTATCATTAACAGCAAATGTAGTACTGTACCAGACACTGTTCTTAATATCTTCAATATATATTATTCCGATTTGATGCATGTTGTTGTTGTTGTTAAGTGCCGTCAAGTCGGTTCTGACCCATAGCAACCCTGTACAGGGTTTCCGAGGGTGTAAATCTTTATACGAGTAGAAAGCCTCATCTTTTTCCTGCGGAGTGGCTGGTAGTTTTGAACCGCTGACCTTAAGGTTTGTAGCCCGATTTGTAACCACTACGCTACCAGAGCTCCTTTGCATAGGCATGTGAAATAGTGCTGTTACAGACACTTCTTCTTTCACCCCCATGAGAAACTCAGCCTCGGAGTGTCAAATGATTAATAAAAAGTGAACCCTGGATTTCAATTTAGGTTTTCTGGAACACTCTAATCTAAAGTAATTTGGAGTGAATTCATATTGTTGTGAAGGTCTTTGATGCCTAGGTTCATTCTCAATATTTATAGATATGCAACAAGTGATCCAAGGAAAATGAAGTCTTTGACAACTTCAATCTTTTCTCCATTTATCATGATGTTGTTTACTGGTACAGTTGTGAATATTATTATTATTTTTACATTTAGTTGCAATCCAAAGTGAAGAATGTAGCCTTTCATCTTCATCAGTGAGTATTTCAAGACTACTTTGCTTTCAGCAAATATATTTCAGCTAGTTAATGAGTCTTCCTCCAATTCGTATGCCAAATTCTTCTGCATACAATCCAGTTTTTCAGATTGTCTGCTTACCATACAGAGTGAATAAATATGGTGAAAAGATACAACCCTAGTGCACATATTTCCTGATTTTAAACCATTCTGTAACCCCTTGTTCTGTTCAAAAGACTGCTCTTGTTCTACGTACAGGTTCCTCATGAACACAATGAATTGTTCTGGAATATTCATTCTTTGCAAAGTTACCCATAGCCATACCCATTCACACAGTGGAATGTTTTTGCATAGCCAATAAATCACGAGTAAACATATTTCTGGTATTCTCTGCTTTCCACCAATATCCATCTGATGTCAGTAATGACTTCCTTCATTCCATGAGTTCTTCTGAATTAAGCTTGTCTCCTTGAATTTCTGGCAGCTTTCAGTCTATGTACTGATGCAATCGTTTAAAATTTTTCTTCAGCAAAAGTTTACTTGCATGTGGTATTAATGATATTATTCAATGATTTCCACATTCTGTTGGGTCACCTTTCCTTGAAATGGCACAGGTATCTATATCTTCCAAATAGCTGGACACGTAGCTGCCTTCCATATTTGTTGACATAAATGTTAAATGAGGACCTCCGGTGCTGCATCACTTGTTGAAATATTTCAGTGGTATTCTGTCAATTCCTGGAGACTTATTTTTCACTAATGCCTTCAGTTCAACTTGGAATTCTTACTTCAATACCATCAGTTCTTGATCATATGCTGCCTCTTGAAATGGTTGAACATCAACCAATTATTTTTAGCATAGTGACTCTGTATATTCCTTTTATCTTCTTTTGATGTTTCCTGCATGATTCAATCTTTGCACATTGTTGTTGTTGTTAAATGCCTTCAAGTTAGTTCCTACTCATAGCAACCCTGGATAGCATTTCAGAGGAGCAGCTGATGGGTTTGAACCACCAACCTTGTGGTTAGCAGTCCATTGTTTATGCTACAATAACATGCCACGACACACTTTTGCCCACAGAATCCTTCAATAATGTTAGAGGAGGCTTGAATTTTTTTTTCAGTTCTTTCTGCTTGAGAAATGCTGACCATATTCTTCCTTTTTTGGTTTTCTAACTCCAGGTCTTTACACAGTTGATTATAACACTTTGTCTTCTTGAGATGACCTGTGAAATTTTCTATTCTGCTTTTTTATTTCCTAATTTCTTTAAGTTGTTTTAGCTTCTCTACATTCCAAAGCAAATTTCAGTTTCTTGTGACATCCATTTTCATCTTTTCTTTCTTTCCTGCCTTTCAATGACCTTTTACTTTCTTTGTGTATGATGTTCTTAAAGTTATCCCAAGCTCCTCTGGTCATTAGTATCTGATGCATCAGATCTGTCCTTGAGATGGTCTCTAAATTCAGTTGGGATATTCTCAAGGTTCTGGTATGGAGTCCTGGTGAGGAATCCTGGCGAAGCACTGTAATTTAATTCAATGGAATGCAAAGTCAGTTTGACCTTTGCACAAGGTTGGTGGTTCAAGCTCACCAGCCACTCCTCGAAAACCCTATGCGGGGTAACTATTAGTCAGACCCAATTCTATGGCACTTAACAACATCACATTTTAACTCTAGTGATATTATTTTAATTTTCTTCAGAACTTGCATATGACCACTAAAAGTCTGTTCCACAGTCTGCTCTTGGCTTTGTTTTGGCTGATAATATTTAACTTACTTCTCCATTGTTTCTTCCCACAGATGTAGTTAATTTGATCCCTGTGTATTCTGTCTGGTGAGGTCCAGGTGTATAGTCGCTATATATGTTGTTGAAAAAGGTACTTGCAATGAAGAAGTCATTGGTCTTGCAAAATTTGGTCATAAGGTCTCCAGCATAGTTTCTATCATCAAGGCTTTATTTTCCAACCTCTTAGTCATTCCTCTTTTTTTCCAAGTTTTGTATTCCAATCATCAGTAAGTATCAGTGCATCTTGACTGTATTTTTGATCAAGTTCAGTCTGAAAAAGTTTGTAGCATTTTTCAGTTTAATCCTGATTGGCTTTCATGATTGTTACATAAATGTGAGTTGTGGTATTAGCTGGTGTTCTTTGTAGGAATATGCATATTATCCTATCACAGACAGCACTGTACTTCAACATAGATCTTTAAATGCTCTTCTTGACAATCAATGTGATGCCGTCCTTCTTTAATTTGTTGTGCCGCATAGTAAATCATTCAGTTGTAATATTCGAAATGGTCAAAACCTGTCCATTTCAGTGTCGTGCTGGAGTCCTGGTGTGGCACTGTGAGTTAATGTGCTGAAAACTCCAAAGTCAGTTTGAATTGCAAGATTAGGTGGTTCAAGCTCACGGTCCAATCCTTGGAAACCCTATACAGGGTTGCTATGCGTCGGAACTGACTCTACAACACTTAACAACAACAATAACAATGCCTACAACTGAGTACTGGTGTGACACTGTAGGAACAACACTGGACTTCTAACCACAGGTTGGTGGTTCAAACCCAACAGCTGCTCCTTGGGAACCTTATACAGAGTCGCTTTGAGTCAGAACAGACTCGCCAACATACAACAACAATGCCTAGGCTACCTATATTTTTGTATTCCAATTTATTTCTAATGACTTCCAATATTTCTAGAGTCATACACATTCCACGTTCTGATTACTAAATGATATTTGTAGCTGTTTCTCATCATTTTGAGTTGTGCTCCTTCAGCAAATGAGGGTCCTGAAAGTTTTGCTCCATCCACAGCGTTAAGATCAACTCCACTTTGAGAAGGCAACCCTTCACTTGTCATATTTTGAGTGCCTTTAACCTGAAGGGCTCATTTTCAGACACTATATCCGAACAGGTCCACTGCTATTCATAAGGTTTTCTTTCAGTAGCTAACCATTCAAAAGTGATCTGCCTCTCCATCTTCCTAGTCTCTCGTTGTCTGGAACTTCCACAGAATCCTGTCCATCATAGGTGACCCTGCAGGTATTTAAAATGCTGGTGGTATAGCTTCCAGCATCACAGTAAGATGCAAGGCACCAAACTGACAAAGTGGCACATGAGTGGTGGACCATATATTACAGTGTCTGCCAAGTGATTAATGGATGCTCTTACGGGCATTTATCAAGACTGTTGCCCACTATCCAGTACCCAGTCAGATATTCTGCCGAAACACAGTCAGATTTGTGCCCTACTGTTGTGGGAAGAAGGAGCTCAGAGTTCTGGTTCTTGTTTTTAGCTGAGATGAGTGTCAATGTTTTAGAGCACCTTAGTAACTTTTTTCTTCAACCTTTTTTCTTTTGTTGCCCTTAATGTGTTGGAGACAAACATAACTGCTTACAAGTGTTAGCATATCTCCCCAACTCTACTTTCAGTAGCATAAATTGAGAATTTGAAGTTGGATATGGTGGGAATATATATACCATGACAATTGGAAATGCTACACATCAGGGACTTCCCCGTCCCTTAGAGAACCTATTGTTAAACATTCACCAACCCACCTTTCTACTTCTGCTCACCACCCAAGCTACACACAGACACAACACACTCATAGAGTTTGAAGGATTGGGTATCAGTGGGTTCTTTGGGAGACCTGTTTTTTTGTTTTTGTTTTTAAACCCATGGAGCTATTATAATTTTCAAGAGGAACAAATGAGTTTCCTTTTCTTTTTCCATGTTAAGTTTTGCATTCATTTACACAAGGCCAAATATGGGCTCACTTTCTTCTTTCTCCCATAGTGGATGGCTGTATTCACAGAGCAGCTGGCCCCTGTTTGTTAGCCGAATGTCGAAACCTCAATGGCTGTGACACTGGACATGCAAAAATCACATGTGGTTATGACCTGCCTGCAAAATGTGAGTACAAGTTTTTAAACTACTGTTTCAAAATGAGATGAGAATTTTTACCTTGTTTTATTTCTCAAGTGTGTAATTCTTAAAGGGAATTATAGAGGTGGTGTTTAATGAAATGAGCCACTATTCAGATTTTGTGTTCTGAATATGTCTCTAGATATACGTTTGATGTTTAACTATAGGTGTTTTTGTTCAACTTTCCAATCAAGTGACTCTGCAACAAGGAAATAAAAATATGAGCAAAATATACATTATAGTATTTAAATGCCACAAGTGACAGCTTCTAGAAATGATGCCAATTTTTTATTCCTTGTTCAGATTTCTTGATTGTGGATGTGTTTAGAGCAAAGGAGATCAAAGTGAAGTATTGTATTTTCAGCTGCCATGTAAAGGCTGATTGGCAATTACAGCCAAGGCATCTGTCACGCTTTGCTTTCAGGAAAAGCCAATGGAATGTGGTTGTCAGTGTGAGAATGTATTTGCTCTTTGAATGTGGAATGGTCAAAATTTCCATTATATTTGAATAGAGAGATGTATTGCATTTGATTGACCTTGTTGCTTTTGTCATTTAGCCAGCTGGGTTGGGGGTACTGTGGAAAAACCCTAGTAGAGAAGTTGGCTAAAGACACAGCCTTATTATGATGCAATCTCCAGAGCCTGGGGATAGGAGTAGAGTCTCCTTGCACTGTTTGTATGCACTGAGCTGGAAATTGGGACACCAATTAATTGTGTCTCCTCTTCACCTGCTTCTTATGATGTGCCTGATTTTATGAATACATTTTATATAAAGTGAAACTGGTTTTGCTTTTGTTTTAGTAATGGAGAAAATGAGATTTAAAAAAATAACACAATTTGTAGGCTATTATTTAGCTTTTGTAGAGGCAGGTGGTGTAAGAATAAATTCCACCCACAGGCCTGTGTGTGAATGGAGAGAGAGTGTGGTAATGTTAAAGATTAATTTAAAATAGAGGCATAGCTCAGAAATACTGTGGGTTTGGTTCTAGACCACCACAATAAAGCAAATATTGCAATAAAATGAGTCACCATATTTTTGGCTTCCTTGTGCATATAAAAGTTATGCTTACATTATATAGTAGTCTATTAAATGTGCAATATCCTTATGAGAAAGTTTGAAATATTGTGAGAATTGCCAAAGTATAACACAGAGACATAATTAATATAAGCACATGCTGTTGGAAAAATGGCTCTGATATATACTTGTTCCAAACAAGGTTGCTACAAACCTTCAATTTGTACAAAATGCAATATATGAGAAGTGCAGTAAAATGAGGTATGCATGATGTTTAAATTTGATAATTTGTAGTACATTACAATATATAAAAACAGTGTTTTCAATATAAACATTGTAACAGTACAGTCTACATTGCTCATAGTAGATTGTTAATGAAAGTATGTGAATTGTATATTGTTTAATTTTTTTCCTAAATACCTTCTTATTTTACCTTCTTTGTTTTTATCTTGTATGAATTAGTCAAATCTTGTGTTAATGATCCCTCATTCACACATTCCACATATGTTTATGTCCAAGAAAGTCCTTCCTGTACAATGGTGTTGTCTCACTAACTCAGAGATTATGATTTGAGGATTAAAGTTGATTGTCTTTGCCAGGATTTATAGGTGTTGGTCTTTTACCTTCGTATTGTCATGCTAACTTTGTAATTTAGCTAGCCTGTTTCACCCTGAGAGCAAGCAGATTGTTCATCTTAGGCTTGGGTCTTTTCTGAAACCAACTAGTAAGTCTAGTCACCTACTGATTCACTACTTACTTTCCTTCCTTTGTGGATTTTCCAAAGCAGGTTCTTTTTATAATCGTCTTTGCATTTCTGTATACCAACAGCAATAGCGCTATTAAAACACAAATCAAAATAATTCTCAACTATGAGCCTTCTGAAGTCAGATAACCTCAGAAGCATTAAATATGACCGACTAAAATCATCCTTCTAGCGTATCGGTTGATACTGTGATAATTGTTTAAATGTGCTTGTTCCTGTTTGATGTGCCGCTCAATAAGTTATTCAGCTTCCTCTGAATATCATTCAACATATTTCAGAGTTTTTGAGGGCTTTCAGAATACCAGGCACTGAGGGACAAAGATCAATGAGCCTGTATCTGTGCTTGAGGAACTCTCATTATTGATTTGTATCTTTAAGTGATTTTCCTGGGCATCCCAGGGCAACTGAGGTATTGTGGGACACAGACTCTGGATTTGGAAAGCCAGTCTTTAGGAGTAAGTGCCGAATCCACAGGAGCTGAGATGCTGAGGGCCTGGCAAATACAAGTAGTCAAGTCACCACAAGTGGAACCCCAGACACATCTAGAAATGGCCAGACTGATAGAGCATTGTCACCTTCTGAAAATCACAAATATGGAATCATTATAAATAGGTTTTGATATTTCTGTATGTTTTAAAATATTAACAATTTATGCTGAAAATATAAAAAAGCAATGCTGAAATGACTATAATAGCTGACATTTATAGGCCACTCTATAGTATTTCATAGTGCTTTCAAAGCCCTTTATTTTCAATTACCTTTGATAAACATTGTGTGTGTTCATTTTCCCTGTACTTATTCCCTAGAGATGTTTTCCTTTCTCATAAATTTGGTTCATCCATTTCAGAATCATTAGCAATTCACAGATGTGCTTTTGTAGTGAAAGAATGAAAAGGGAACTCATTCCGTACTGTTTGGGTCATTTTTTCTCTCCATATTTAATAATTCTATGACAGTTTGACAGCAGAGACCAGTTCTTCTCTGTCCTCTGTGACAGCAGTTTACTAAAGCCAGTCATCCAGCCACAAGTGATAATGTCTTTATACATCAGCAATTTGTTTGGAAATGCTATTGTATGGATGACAGACAGACTTGGTAATTTTAGAGTACTCTTTGCTTTTTTATGCTTGCTAAATTATTCTGTCCATAAATGGTTGTATTTGAATTAATTATACTTGTTGTCTGCACTTAGTAGCTCATCATGATTGGTGAAATATGTCCCAATGATTTCATTTATGTTTCACTACTTTGATAGTCTTTGAATGATTTTGAAAGCAATCGTAATAGCATAAAGACTATTGGCCAATGTTTTATTGATGGCCATTGCCAAGAATATTACTTAGGAAGTGGATGTAGGACTGTTTATGTAGTTGGACCTTTGGGACCTTCTATTTAACAATACTAGATATTTATTAATTCAGCAAAATTTAGATTTCTATAGATTTTAGAATTTCATTGGCATTTGGGGTATTTATTTCTATTCATGCTGTCATCATTCCAACAAATGTTCAGCTTCATGTGGGCATGGTTTACTCAGCTCCGTTAGGGTTATAACATCAACATTTAGCATGTTGTTGTTGGTAAGTGCTGTCATGTCAGCTCCCACCCATAGTAAGCCTGTACAGGGTTTCCAAGGAGTGGCTGGTGAGTTTGAACTGCCAACCTTGCAGTTCAAACTGACTTTGGAGTCCAGTGCATTAACCCACAGCATCACACCAGGACTCCAATATCTAGCATGACCCTGAACAGGGTTTCCGAGGCTGTAAATCTTTACAGAAGCAGAAAGCCTCATATTTCTCCCACAGAACAGCTGGTAGTTTTGGACTGCTGACCCTGAGGTTAGCAGCCAGATTTGTAACCACTACACTACCAGAGCTCCTTATCTAGCATAGTGACTCCATAAATACAAGTGGGATTAATGTAAATGAATGATTGGATCAGATGAATAAATTATTTTAGGCCATTTGCACATTACCAAATGGAAAATAGATTCTTCATTGTTGCTCCCTGTTCTAATACTTCCCTCTTGCCATTCACTGTGTAGAATAATATTCCTAAACCCAGATTTCTTGTAATGATCTTCCAGGCTCTACATGATATGACCTTCTATAGATCTTTGATATCATCTCCTTCCATGTTGTTCCTCAGTTGCACATGTTTCTTTGCTGTTCTTCAATGTCATTAGGTTTACTGTCCTTTGCCTAGAATTCTGTTCTTCTGGATAACCTAAATGGCTTGCTCCTTCACCTAGAACTAAAAGTTCTTGATCCAATGTAACCTTCTTTAATGTTGCCCTAACCCTCGGAAACCCTGTACAGGGTCGCTATGGGTCGGACCCGACTCGATGGCACTTAACAACAACAACAACAACCAACTTATTTATAATTACTAATCTGTACTATTGTATCTTCTAATGTACCACATCATTTACTTATTTCTTTTATGTCTCTTTCCCTCTACTAGAGTAATGGTGAGCATTTTGAGTGTGTGGTGGGTGGGAAGGTATCTTTTTTATTTATGGCTCTATGTAAAAAGCTTAAAAAAGGGCTTCACACATTTGTTGTTGTTGTTAAGGTCGTTGAGTCAGTTCCAACCCATAGTGATCCTGTATAGGATTTCCTTACTGCCATTTTGTCAATTCCAACTTATAGCGACTACTTAAGACAAAGGAGAAGTGCTCCATAGAATGTCTGAGACTGTAAATCTTCATGGAAACAGCATTATTTTTCTCACACAGAGCACCTGATGGGTTTGAACAGCGGACCTTGTGGTTAGCAGCACACACTTAACCTTCTGAACCACCAGGGCCCCATTCATACATGGTGGTGGTGGTGGTGGCAGTTGTGTTCTATGGAGTCGGTTCCGACCCTGTATTGGGTTTCTGAAACTGTAAATCTTTACAGGAGCAGAAAGCCTGATCTTTCTCCCTAGGAGTGAGTGGCTGGTAGTTTCAAACTGCTGACTTTGTGGTTAGCAGCCCAACTCCAGTACTACCAGCACTTCTCTTCACACATGATAGAAGCTCAGAAAATATATATTGAGCAAATGAAGAAATCTCAATATTATTTCTGCTTAATATCCTCCAGTAGGTTTTTCCTTAAACATGAACTTGTTAACCTGATAACCTAAGTCTCCTATGTTACTTTGACACCTCTTCTGCCATATCTTGAACTACTTCCAACCTTTCATCCCTCTGAATTTCTCACAGTAGTATGTGTATTGAATAAGTCTAGGTTTGAGGCTGTCTAGAACGTTCTTTCTTTGTTCTTTTCTTCCCGTCTTCCTGATTAAGCTCAAATATCATATGCCATGAAAAACTCTTTCCTCATCATCTCAGGTAAAAGTGCCCTCTTGTTTTGTTCAAACTCTAAAATACTGTATGTTATAGCTCTGTAGGCACTTTTCATGTGATTCCTTTTTATTGTTATATTTTGGTATGGCTCTGTAGGATAGCACTGGACTGCAAAACACAAGGTTGGCTGTTCAAAGTCACTAGTTGCTTCCTGGAAACCCTATATAGGGTCATTATGAGTCACAATTGACTCAATGACACTTTACTTTTACATATCGTCCAACTTCCTCTTAGAGTCCTTTGTATGTTCTTGGTACTGTAGGATAAGCATTGACTGCTAACTACAAGATCTGTGGTTCAAACCCACTAGTCATTCCTAAGAAACACTATACAGGGTCACTATGAATTGGAACAGACTTGACGGCAGTTAGCAACAACAAAAGAAATGTCTATGAATACATGAATTTTTAAAAATGGTAACCTGGTTGATATTGGTGGTATGTGGAATAAGAGAAAAGCTATACTAATATTCCTAAAAATGATGAAATTAGGACTCATTATACATTGTGGGTTTTAAATCATATTTTATCATATATATAATTTTAAGTATCCTGTGTAATAAATTTACTCTTAGTGGATCTTCCCCTAAAAATGAAAAAAATAAAAATAAGGAGCCATATGAACTTCATTTGATGGTTTTTCAGCAAAGCTCACATGTCTATTTTACTTTTTGAGACTGCTTCACGTTTAGGGTTTAGGGCTGAATAAGTGGTTATGAATCAGGCTACTAATCTCACGGTCAGCAGTTTGAAACTACGAGCTGTTCCACAGGAGGAAGATGAGGCGTTGTGCTCCCATAAAAATGTACAGCCTCAGAAACCCTGTATAGGATCACTATGAATCAGAACTGACTCCACGGCACATAAAAACAACAAACAACAATGTTCCAAAATAAAATGGGAAAAAAAAATCTGTATACATGAAATTGTATAATATGTTTTCCTTCTTCCTTATATTTAATCTTTTGTTGTTGTTGTGAAGTGCTGTGGAGTTGGGTCCGACCCATAGCGACCCTGTATAGAGTTTCCAAGGGGCAGCTGGTGAGCTTGAACAACCAACCTTGCAGTTCAAACAGCTATTCAATTTGGTGCATTAATCCACAGTGCCACCCCAGGACTCCTATTCAGTCTTCGTTGTTGTTGTTGTTATATGCCGTGGAGTCGGTTCCGACTCATAGCGACACTGTACAGGGTTTCCGAGGCTATAAATCTTTACGAGAACAGAAAGCCTCATCTTTCTCCCACAGAACAGCTGGTAGTTTCGAACTACTGAATATAATCTTAGTCTGCATCTCCCAGTTTTCCATTAATAATTTGAAAGAAAACTGTAAAGCGAGAGACCATAGCAGAGTATGTTTGAATATTATGGAGTAGTAGAAATTAGGATTCTTATTCTACACCCAGGTGCAATAATAATCAGAAGATATCAGTTTAAAAGGTATGGTTGATAATAATTAGTACTACACCCAGGTGCAATAATAATCAGAAGATAGTAGCTTAAAAGGTATGGTTGATAATAATTAGTACTTCTTTTATGCCCTTCATCAAGGAATTATGGTACTTTGAAACACTAGCTCATCAATCCTTTTGAAATTCCTATGAGAAAGTGACATTACAAGTAAAAATCCTTGTTACACAGAGATGAATTCAGGTATAGAAAAGTTAAATCTTTTGCCCTTGATAGAAAATTGAGTCCCATTGGAGACATGGCAGTGAGCCAGGATCCCTGAGCTAGAGAGAGCATGTATTTCAGTTGTTGGTCAGCCCCATTGCCTATTTTTATGAAAATGTTTTATCAGAACACAGCATTGCCAATTTGTTTACATATCGTCTATGGCCATTTTAGTACAGCAGAGTTAAATAATTGTGACTGTATGACCCACAAAACCAAAATATCTGCTATGTGGTTGCTACAGAAAGTTTGTCATCTATTGGCTTATGGCAATCTCCACTTCTTATAACGAATTCAGGAAGCAGAGATTCATAGAATCACAATCATATTTACTGGAAAAAAAAAATTGAATGTATGTGATTTATTCAGATCACTATTAACAAGCCTGGTGCTAAAACGCCCACCATTGATTTCTTGGGACCGTTCTTGCTTCTGTTGCCACAATGGAACATCACCTTGGGAACCTTTCAAATCTTGTTGCAGTACATATTAGAAGGAATATGTTTACCTTGAAAAAATAATACCTGGAAAAAATGGTCATTTTTCTCAATACAGTCTGAATTGGAAAGTGACTAAATCAAGTCTCTGAAGGGAAAGTTAATCCAAACTACAAGAGTATTAAGCAATAAATCTTTATTCCTTGGTTCTTCAAATGGTGTTAGCTAATGTGCTGAAGAGAGGCCTGCAGTCTTTAAGAAATTCGTTTTTTGAAGTAGGTAACTCTTAAAAACAGAACTGACTTAGTTCTCTGCATTGCATGGCCTAATTAAGACCATAGTGGTTCTGCCAGCAGATGTCTGATTGTAAAGGCAGTGGAGTGGGCACAATGGGATGAATATGACTGTGCCTGTCTTTGATCAAGCTGTGAGGGTCCTCAGAAACCCCCTCTATAATTAAATGGCTTCTACTGTATAAGGAGGAAAATGGTTTTTGAAGAACATAAAATCATGCTTTTTCTTGAAGAGGGAGATGAGATCGTTCCTTCTGAGATCAGTTCTGACTGACTCATTCACAGTTTCAGGAATTTAGTTTCTGTGTAAGTCTATATCCTGCATAAATGGTTGTTGAGTGCCATCAAGTTGGTTCCAACTCATAGTGACCCTGTATAGAGTTTCCAAGGAGTGGCTGGTGAGTTTGAACCACTGACCTTGTGGCTCAAATTGACTTTGCAGTCTTGTGTTTTAGCCCACAGCACCACCATTTAATTTATATTAAGGGATTTTGTAAATGCTCTCTTTAATGATCCTCAGGATGAGCGTGGAAGTAAGCAAGGCAAAGAGAATGTAAAGCCCAGAGCAGTGGTTCTCAAATTAGGGTCTGTGGAGTGGCAGCACCAGCATCACTTGAGAACTTTTTAGAGATGCAAATCCTTAGATCACACTTCAGACCTAAGGACTCAGAAGCTCTGTAATTTAACAAATCCTCCAGGTGAATCTGATACATACTCAAGTGTAAGAACCCTTGACCTAGACAGTAGTGGAATTCTAAATAGAGCCTAGGTCTTTTGATCTCTTTCTTGATCTATACCCTTTTTGATATTGTGGTAGGGGGGAAAAGAACCTAGACTTAAATTTTTAAAAAAGAGAGAGATTATTATTAAACCAAGACAAAAATGATCATTTGAATGAGAGATCTGCTAGGTATATCAGGCATGCTGGACTAGCAGATTGCACTGAAACAAAGATAAAAAGTCCAAACTGATTGCCGTTGAGTTGATTCCAACTCACAGCAAACCCAACTCATAGTTGCTAAACTGTAAATCTTTGTGGGAAAAGACAGCCTCATCTTTCTCACACAGAGTAGCTGGTTGGTTTGCACCGCCGATCTCATAGCCTAATCCACAGCACCACCAGGTAACTTTGACTCACAGTTGTTATTGTTAGTAGCTGACAAGTTAGATCTGACTCGTAGCAACCTTCACAACAGAACCTAACACTACCTGGGCTTGTACCATCCTCACGATTATTCTTAACTTTAAGCCCGTTGTTGCTGCCACTGTGTCAATCCATCTTGTTAGGGGTCTTCCATTTTTTGCTGGACCTCACATGATACCATTCTCCAAGAATTCTTGAAAACATGTCCACAGTATGAGATGAAAAGTCTCACATCCTAATTTCTAAGGAGCATTCTGGCTTACTTCTTAAAACACAGACTTTTTTGTTCTTCTGACAATCCAGGGTACTTTTAATATTCATCTCCAACATTTAAATGCATTAATTCTTCTACAGTCTTCCTTATTAAATGTTCAACATACATCGGTGGCACACCTTAGTCTCAAAGTGCTATCTTTGCTATTGAACACTTTTCCTAATGGAATACATCATTTGATTTCTTGATGCTGCTTCCATGAGTATTGATTTTGGATCCAAGCAATATTAAGATTTTGACAGCTTCAAATCTTTTCTCCAAGTATCATGTTATTTATTGGTCCAGTTGTGAGGATTTTTGTTTTCTTCACATTAAAGTGTACTCCTTACTGAAGACTGTAGTACTTACCTGTATCAGTAAGTATTTTAAGTCCTCTTCACTTTCACCAACCAAATTTGTATCATATCACAGGTTGTTAATGAGTCTTCCTCCCATGTTGAAATGCATACCTTTCCTGATTTTAAACCATTCAGTATCACATTGCTCTGTTCTAACAACTGCCTCTTGGTCTACATACAGGTTCTTCATGTACACAATTAAATGTTCTGGAATTTAATTTAATTACATTCTTTGTAATGTTAGCCATAGCTTGACATGATCCACATAGTCAAAAGTCTTTACATCGTCAGTAAGGCAAACATAAACATATTTCAGGTATTCTCTACTTTCAACCAAGATTCACCATCAGCAATGATATCCATAGTTCCACGTTCTCTTCTAAATCTTGCTTGAATGGCAGTTCCCTTTTGTACTGCTGCAACCTTTTTTTGAATTATCTTAGCAAAATTCCACTATATATGATATTAATAAGGAGCTTTGGTAGCATAGTGGTTACGAATTGGGCTGTGAACTGCAAAGTCAGCAGTTCGAAACTACTAGCTGTTCTGGGGGAGAAAGATGAAGCTTTCTGCTCCCGTAAAGATTTACAGCCTCGGAAACCCTGCACAGGGTTGCTATGAGTCAGCACCGACTCCACTGCACATAACAACAACAAACAACAATGATATTAATGATATTATTCTCATTCTGCTTGGTCACCCCTTTTTGGAATGAGCACAAATATAGATCTCTTTCAATAGTTGGTCTTTCAACTTTTGGGGCATAGATGAGTGAGTGCCTCCAGTGCTGCATCAATTTGTTGAAAAAATTCAGTTTATGTTCTGTCAACTTCTGGAGCCTGGTTTTTCATCAATGCATTCATTGCAAGGTCAACTTCTTCAGTACCATTGATTCGTAATCATATATTACGTTGTGAAATGGTTAAACATCAACTATTTCTTTTTGGTACAATGACTCTGTATATTCCTTCCATCTTGCTTTGATGTTTTCTGTGTCATTCAGTATTTTGCCCCTAGAGTCCTTCAGTATTGCAACCTGTGGCTTAAATTTTTTCTTCAGTTCTTTCAGCTTGAGAAATGCTGTGTTCTTCTCTTGTTTTCTAACTCCCGGTCTTTACACATTTCATTATAACTCTTTACTTTGTTGTCTCAGGCTTCCATTTTTGTTCAGCTCCTTTACTTCCTCACTTCTTCCATTCACTTTAGCTTCTCTATGCTGAAGAGCAATTTTCAGTCCCCTTTGATAATCTTTTTGGTCTTTTATTTCTTTCCTGTCTTTTAAATAACTTTTGTTTTCTTCCTGTCAGTGTCTAATGCATCAATCTGTTCTTGAGATGGTCTCTAACCTTGTGTAGGATACATTCTCGATCATATTTTGGCTCTTATGGACTTCTTCTAATTTTCTTCAGCTTTCAGTTTGAACTGCCAGGCCTTATTTTGGCTGATGATATTGGGCTTCTCTATCATCTCTTCCCACAGATGTAATCAATTTGATTCTTGTGTACTCCATCTACCTTTTTATTATTGATAAAAAGGCATTTGCAATGATTGTTGTTGTTGTGAAGTACCATCGAGTCAGTTTTGACCCATAGTGACCCTGTATAGGGTTTCTGAGGAGCAGCTGGTGAGCTTGACCTACCAGTTCAAACAGCTTTGCAGTCTGGTGCATTAACCCACAGTACCACACCAGGACTTGCAGTGATTAAGTATTATAAAAATTCTTTATGCAATCTACAGCATCATTTCTAATACCTAGCCATAATTTTGAACTACTTATCCTTCCTCTTTGTTTCCAACCAAACACATTCCAATAACCAGTAAGTATCAATGTATCTTGATTGCATATTTGATCAATTCCAGGCTGAAGAAGTTGATAGAATTCTTCAATTTAATCATCACTGGCCTTTGTGGTTGATGAGTAAATATGAATAATAGTCTTCCTTGTAGGTATATGCATATTATCCTATCCTAGACAGCATTTACTTTTAGATAGATCTTGAAATGCTCTTTTTGATAATGAATGTGATGCCATTCCACTTGAATGTCATTCTTGGTATAGTAAACCATATGATTGCCAGATTCTGAATGGCCAACAGCAGTCCATTTCAGCTCATTAAAACCTAGGATACTGATCTTTTTGTGTTCCATTTCAATTTTGACAATATTCAATTTTTAGATTCATACTTGACACATTCCATGTTCCAGTTATTAACGGATTTTTACAGCTTCTTCTGCTCATTTTGAGTTGTGCCAATCAGCAAATGAAGGTCACCACAGTTTGGCTCTATTCACATCATTATGGTCAACTCTATTCTAATGAAGCAGCTCTTCTCCAGGATTTTGAGTACCTTTCAACCTGAGGGCCACATCTTCACATGTCTGACAATGTTCTGCTTCTGTTCATAAGGTTTTCAGTGCCTATGTTCATTATCTGCCTCTCTTTCTTCTTAGTATGTCTTAGTCTGGAAGCTCTGCTGATACCTGTCCACCATCAGTGACTTTACTCATATTTATAATATAATGGGCATAGCTTCCAGCATCACTGCAACACACAAACCACCACATTGTAAAGTGCTGTCAAGTTAGTTCCTACTCATAGCAACCCTGTACAGGGCTTCTAAGAAGCAGCTGGTGGGTTTGAACTGCCATACTTGTAGTTTGCAGTCCAGGGCTGATCTTACAGTACCATACCAGTAGTCCAAGCCACCATTGTTTTTGTTGTTGTGAAGTGCCGTCGAGGTGGTTCTGACCCATAGAGACCCTGTATAGAGTTTCCGAGGAGCAGCTGGTAAGCTTGAACCACTGACCTTGCAGTTCAAACGGCTTTGCAGTCTGGCATATTTACCCACAGCACCACACCAGGA
>NW_006408557.1:1309235-1310891 GCF_000296735.1 Chrysochloris asiatica
GCAATGATCACAATCCCCTGCATGCATCCTCAAACAACCAAAGGGTACACCACACATGCCTGCCCCCCAGCCAACAGCACATAGCCCCTCTCCCTGCCTGAGTCCAGAGTCCCCTGCCACTCCTTCTGTCTACGTTATCGTCTCGGCCTCCATCCCTAGTGTCACTTCCTCCACAGACAGGGTCTCACACTTCGCTTTTCTCCCTTGATGGTTCCAGGGATCTCTGCTCTTGGACTGCAAAATCAGTCACTCCCCTCCTTTTGTTGCCAAACATTTACATTTACCTTTCCAACACTCACTGTCAGACCTGATAGTAATCATTCCTTATTGAACCACCAGAGTCCTTTCCCCTTCACCATTTATCAACCCAATTCAGACAGGTTGGAAACAATTCAGTGGAGGTTCTACCTTTCCCTGTATCCTGTGGAGCTAGGGTCCCTGTTGAAAATTTGTAAGCCAGTCACTTCTTGCCTTTGTAGTCCCCCGATTTTGGGTAGCCAATGTATAAGTTCACCAGCCCTGTTGACCCTGTGTATGAAGGGGAAGTGACCCTGTGTATGAAGGGGAAGTTGAATCATCCTCAATGTAGAGATTTGTCCACTCCTTTGTCATACTCTATCCATAAGCATAGGTCAAGTTCATTCACTTGTACTCTTTCTTTCTTTTTTTATTTTTTGTTCCTCTTCTTTCTTCCTCCAGTTGTGTTCTGATCATCCAGCCATTGATGCCAGGTCAAATGGGTACTATATGCAAGTATGGGTGTTCTTGTGCATCTCCCCTCACTTCATATTAGCTTGATGCTTTAAATTCTGTTCTAGTCCTCTGGGCCATGTCCCTGCCTCTCGGCCCAGGAGTCCCCAGGTCTCGTCATACTGCTGGTTAACCAGGTCTCAATCCAGGTTAACAGGAATGTATTGAATGTGGTTGGACTTAGTTCACAACTTCATTGCTGTTTTTCCCCCACTTCCCCTTATTGGTGACCAACATGGTCAGCAGCAGGATCACATACCTGCTAGTATATTCCATTTGAGTTTCAGTCTTGGAAGAGGGTGTGCCTTGAAAGGACCTGACCACTTGCCTTGATGGCTCCCTGGGGAACAACTTGCTTGTTCTTGTAGTAGTCAATTGGACTGCTGTTATTGTTTTTTATTTTTCCTGCTGGTCTTTAGTTCAAGAATTATCTTCTGTTCTTCTAGCAGCTTCAGACTGGTCTGCTTGTCCTTTCAAGTGGAAATGTCCCACCTCAGAAGGTTCTGGAAGGGGATCAGGATTTCACCTATGTTCTTGTGCAGTGCAAAGAGAGCCTCCTTCACAGAGCAAGTTCTAGGCCCATTTTAGGTATTCCAATCAGTTATAGGCTGAAGACGGACTTACAAGCTTTCTCTGGTGAGGTTTCTGGCTGTTCCTCTCTCTCCCCTTTAAGTGTCTATTTTACAACAGTAGGCAAGGGAAGCCAAGCATCTTAACATCATTTCCCCACTTTTACCTATTCACACCATGTCTCAATCTTTGTATCCCTGAGCTCTGTTGTTCCACAGTTGCACTTACATCGTTATTTACCTCTGTCCTATTTAGCCCATGTAAACCTGCCTAGCTATTCTCCCATCTGCCTTGTTTTTTCTTTCCCTTTCCTCTTCTGGTGTGTGCCCCCTCCCA
>NW_006408557.1:1314731-1315683 GCF_000296735.1 Chrysochloris asiatica
CCAATATTGAATAGGAGTGGTGACAAAGGGCATCCTAGTCTGGTTCCTGTTTGCAGAGGGAAGGCTTTCACTTTCTCTCCATTAAGAGTAATGTAGGTTGTTGTTTTTGTATATATGCTTTTAAATTTGTTGAGGAATTTCCCTTCAATTCCTACTTTGTTAAATGTTTTTATCAGGAATGGATGTTGGATTTGTCAAATGCCTTTCCTGCATCAATCGATATGATCATGTGATTCTTTTCCTTTTTATTATTTATATGGTGGATTACATTGGTTGTGTTTCTAATGTTGAAGCATCCTTGAATCCCTTTTAATGAAACCCACTTGGTCATGATGTATTATCTTTTTGATATGCTGTTGGACTCTGTTGGCTTGGATTTTGTTGAGAAGTTTTGCATCTATGTTCTTAAGCGATATTGATCTATAATTTTCTTTGTTAGTGATGTCCTTCCCTGGTTTTGGTATGAGGGTTATGCCTACTTCATAAAATATATTAGGAACTTTTCCATTATCCTCTATATTCTGGAATAATTTGAGTAGTATTGGTGACAACTCTTCCATGAACATCTGGTAGAATTCACCAATAAAGCCATCTGGGCCTGGACTTCTTTTGGTTGGGAGTTTTTGATGACCTGATCAATTTCTTCTATTGTTATGAGTCTGTTCAAGTCTTCTACTTCACTCTGTAAATTTAGGTAGGTCATATTTTTCTAAATATGTATCCATCTCTTCTAAGTTTTCAAATTTGTTCAAGTACAACTCTTCATAATATTCGGTTATTATCCTTTTGATTTCCTTTGGTTCTGTTGTGACATCACCCTTGTGGTTTCTAATGCATGATATTTGTGTCTTCTTCCTCTTTTCTTTTGTTAGGTTTGCCAATGGTTTGCCAATTTTATTAATCCTTTCAAAGAACCAGCTTCTTGTCCTGTTGATTTTTTCTATAGTTTTTT
>NW_006408557.1:1315797-1325022 GCF_000296735.1 Chrysochloris asiatica
ATGCTGTGTTAATTTTGATTTTTTTCTTCTTTTTGGATGTGCGCATTTATCACAATAAAATGTCCTCTCAGCACCACTTTTGCCATGTCCCAAATATTTTGGTATGTTCTATTTTCATTCTCATTTGTTTCTAGGAACATTCTGAATTCTCATTTAATTTCTTCTATTATCCAGTCACTCCTCAGCAGGGTGTTATTCAGTTTCTATGTATTAAACTGTATTTCCTTGGTCTTCTTATTGTTGATTTCTAATTTTATGGCATTGTGGTCTGAAATGATGCTTTGTAGTATTTTGATGTTTGTAAATTTAAGGAAGCTTTCTTTGTGACCTAACACATGGTCAATTTTGAAAAGTATTCCATGTGCACTGGAAAAGAATGTGTATTGTTTTGTTGTTGGGTTGAATGCTCTGTAAACATCTATGAGGTCTAGTTTGTTGATTGTGTTGTTTAGTTCCACTGTCATTTTGTCGTGTTTCTTTCTGGTTGTTCTATTCCTTTTCAAAGTGGCATATTAAAATCTTCCACTATAATTGGAGATTTATCTATTTCTTTCTTCAATTCTAGCAGCTTTTATATATCTTGTTGCTCTTTCATTTGGAGCATAGATGTTAATTATGGTTATGTCATCTTCCTCAATTGGCCTTTTAATCATGAGATAGTGTCCTTCTTTATCTCTGTGCTAGTTTTTGCCTTAAAGTTTATTTTATCAGAGATTACCGTTGCCACTATTACTTGTTTTTATTGCTATTAACTTGGAATATTTTTTTCCATCTTTAACTTTTAGTCTGTTTTTGTCTTTGTGTGTAAGGTGTGTCTCTTGTAGGCAGCATAATCAAGGGTTTTGTTTTCTTATTAATTCAGCCACTCTCTGTCACTTCACTGGTGCATTTAGTCCATTGACATTCAGTGTAATTATTGATACATGGATTAACTGCTCTTATTTTGTTAATTTTTTGTGTTGCTGTTTGTTCCTTTGTTCTGTATGCTTTCTTGTGCTGAATTCATGTTTTTTGTGCTATTTCTTGTTGGTTATTTCTTTGTTTTAATGTTTCCTTGTTCTACTTGGATCTTCATTTTCATGGTAAATTGTGAAGTATTAATTTTCTTTGGGGTTACCCTATAGTCTATTAAGTTTTCCCTGCATTTAAGACAGTCTGTTGTATCCTGCAATCTACTCAACCTCCTCACCACCTGGATCTCTGTTCCTATTTTTCTCCCTTCTTTGACATTGTTAATATTTTGATCTTTGGTTCACTTCACAGATCTTCTGAATTCATTGCTGTTATTGTGTACTGTTCTGAACTCTGCTATGTGTTGACTGAATTTAGTTGGTGGTGCCACGTTTGTCAATCTCTGGTTGTTGTCTGTTCTTACTGGTTTTCATTCCAAAGAACTCCCTTTAGGATGTTTTGAAGTGCTGGTTTGGCTTTCACAAAATCTTGTCGCTTCTGTTTATCTTGGAATGTTTTGATTGCACCATTGTATTTGATTGACAGTTTTGCTGTATAGACGATTCTTGGTTGGCATTTTTTTTTTCCTTTAGGGTTTTATATATGTCTCCCCATTGCCTTCTTGCCTGCATGGTTTCTGCCGAGAAGTCAGAGCTTAATCTGATTTGCTTGCCTTTGTAAATAACACTTCTCTTTTCCCTGCCTGCTTTTAGGAATCTCTCCATGTCTTTGATTGTGGAAAGCTTGATTAGGATATGTCTCGGTAATTTTCTTTTGGGATCTGTCCTTCCTGGGGTTCTTTCAGCTTCTTGAATGTTTATCTTGTCATCCTTCAAGATGTTAGGAAAATTTTCTCACAGAAGGTCTTCAGCTATCTCTTCTGTCGACTTCTGTGATTCTTCCTGTTCTGGAATGCCAATAATTCTTAAGTTTTTCCTCTTCATGTTATCCAGCTTGAATGTTAGACTCTCTTCAAATTTTTTAATCTTTTTTTTCTGCTTTCTCTTCTATCTTAGCAGTATTGAGAGATTTGTCTCCCAGCTCGCTGGTTCTGGCTTCCATCGCTACTCCTTTGCCCTTTCAGTGTATTGTCTATTTCTTAATTTTAATGTTAATCATCTGCACTGCTTTTTGCAGGTTATAGATCATTTCCAATGCCGTATCTATCTTGTTTGATTGCTCCTGTAGCACTTTCCTGACTTCTTCCTTATTTTCTTCCACCCCTTTTCGAAGCATTTGAATTTGTTTCCATATCATTCTTCTGAATTCCTTCTCAGGCAGATCCAGAGCCTGCTTTTCTACTGGAAAGTCTATGTCTGCTTCCAGCTCATTTGTCTTAGTTACTTTTTCTAATTTGTACATGTGTTGTGGTCTTTAATTGTGCTCTTGGATATTTTCAGTAGTTATGTGGGTTTTTAATGCTAAAATGGATGTATGTTGCTTTGTTTTTATGCTTACTGAGTGTCTCCTCGTGGACATGATCTGGAGATAGGTTTCCCTTTTCACGTGTAATGCCTAGCAGCTGGTTTTGGCTCTCATCCAGATGGTGGCGTATTGCAGGGTATGCTTGAAGCTTGGCTATATGATCACAGTTGCTTCTTTTCTTGGCTAAGGTAGGGAGAGAAAGCTACAACCCCTGGGAAAAGAGTGAGAACAAAAGGACCAAAGACAGAAACAATATAAAAACAGAGACAGAAACCACCAATCAAAAACAAAAATGAAATTGTAATTGTCCACTGGCCTTTGCTGTGTGGGCAGGGATAAAGGGTCCCGACCAGGTCAACTTTGGGGCTGGGTTCCAGAGTCAGATTTCTTAAGAAGCTGCCTGCAGGGTTCCTATCTGTGCCGTTGGAAAACTGTGGTTGCAATGCTGGACTCTCTTGTGTGCTCCCGCCCGCCTGAAGGTATCTGAGCCAGGTAATGTGGGTGCAGTTTAGTGAAGAGGAAAGTTACGTGAAAGATGAAAAAATTGGTCACACCTCTCCCTCCAGCCCCACAACTCCAGGGCTTCGAGTACTGGGTCAATGCCTCCGCTTGGCTGTGGCCCCACCCTTCCTAATTGTGTCCTTTGATATTGGGGTTTTACAGATTGTTCATATGATTTGTCTGTCAATCCATTTTTTCTTGCTGGTAGGCAGAAGTAAAGGGTTCTGTACAAGTTAACTTTAGGGTTGGGACCTAGAGTCAGAGGTCGTAAGCAGTAGCCAAACAATCTGGCTGTGGAACCAATGGGGTCTTCCTCTCTGTGCTGTGGGAAAGCTGTGGGTTTAATGCTGGACTCTTTTGGAGGTG
Source organism: Chrysochloris asiatica (assembly GCF_000296735.1). Taxonomy (NCBI): domain Eukaryota; kingdom Metazoa; phylum Chordata; class Mammalia; order Afrosoricida; family Chrysochloridae; genus Chrysochloris; species Chrysochloris asiatica. The sequence goes on from NW_006408557.1 coordinate 1,319,041, forward strand.
TGTGCCCACCTGCCTGAAGGCTTCCGGGCTGGGCAGAGAAGGAGCAACAGTGAAGAGAAGGAATAAATGTGTAGAATCCCCCCACACCTCCTTTTGTAAATGTCCATGTGCCAGGTTTTAACACTGGTTTACTGTGTCTGTTGGGCTGTGGCCCCACCCTCTGAACTCAGCCCTGGCAGGGTGACCGCAGAAGCAGTCCTGTGTCTGGATCCATTCCTAAATCACAATATTTTCTTTTATATAATAATTTTTTTCACTGGTGGGTGCGGGAAACTGACACCCTACACCTTATGCTTGATCCAGAGCTCTGGGGCTGTTTCATGAAAGCAGTTTCTCTGGGTTTTCAGTCCCTCCCCCACGGAGCCTGTCCTACCTGACTCTGCCTCTGCCACCGCCAAAACCAGATTCTTACATTATCTTTTAATTTCACTTTTGCATAAACTTTTTGAACCCTCTTTGTATTTGTTTTTTAACTTATTTATTGCCTGTGTTCTTGAACAGAGTAATAGCTAAGTAGGGCAAAACTCAGATTCTGGTGTGTTGCCGTAGGATAAGTACTGGACCGCAAGGTCAGTTTGAACCACAAGGTCAGCAGTTGAAACTCACTATACAGGGAAACCCTATACAGGGTTGCTATGAATCAGAACCGACTCAACACACTTAACAAAAGAACAACAGGGCAGAAGTCATATGGGTCTTGTACACTCTGATGCCCTTAGCATTTGATATGGTACCCAGCTCGGAGTTGTCTCTCCATACTTCCTTACTGGAGGGATTAATGAAAGCACTCTCTGTCTCTTCCTCTCTTTTGTCTTAGCTGTCACTATAGGAAACCAACTAAGAAAGCAATCAAGATAAAACTGCATGATTCCAAAAATCTGCAGAGCTAGTCCTGCTGCTATTTTCAGCATCTCTGCTGTCCCATCACCAATCACATTGCATACTCAAAGACTGTAACAGCATAAGAAAGCACTGGTGGCAAATTTTGCCTAAATTACCCACATGCTAGATATATATGTATAAACTGCACTTAAATTGTGTGGGTTTTTTTTTTTTTTTTTTCAAATTCTCTTTTATTTGATACATTGTGATTGCATCTCCATGTGACTTGGTGATGAAATAGTTAAACAATTTTAATACTAAATAAGGTTTTTTAAAAATACCTACCTTTGGAAATAACTGGTATTTACATTGTTGTATTATTAGCTAAGTGTGGAATAAACTCCTGCCCTTTTTGACATCTTAGCAGGCCTTTAGAGGACACCTTACATACCTCCTTTTTGCTATGTAGATCAATAAGAAATAGCAGCTTAAATCAATTCTGGGTAATAATGCAAATGCGCTCTCTAAGGCAATTCCTGCCGTGAAATAAGTAGTTAGCAGTGACACTAGCATTATCCACAGTGGGGGTAATCAGCCTTTGGATGTGTTTAATCAGCGTTATCAGCCAAGATTAAAAAGAAAGCCATGGTTGTGTAGGGATAATCATTTTCAGGATTTAAAAGATGAATATTTGAAAGTGTTCTCATAAATTAAAGCCATCATAATGGCTTTGAATAATTTAGAGTGCTTTGAGGTCAGGCACAAGCAAACAGGGAAGGTTAATCTTAGAGCCATAGTAGTTAATGTGCAAGAATTGCAGAATACATATATTGGAATCAGTAGCAAATACTGAGTAAAATGAAGACTTGTTTCCCCTGTGTTAAGATGTTTCTCGAGCTATTACTAACACATTTTATTTGATTAAAGAGGGGCAACACAGAACAATTTGTAAATTTACTAATTATCTTTGCAATTAATCACTAATACAGATGATTACATATTAGACCACTCTATAGCGTAGTGGTTACAAATCGGGCAGTGAACTACAAGGTCAGCAGTTTGAAACTACCAGCTGTTCCATGGGAGAAAGATGAGGCTTTCTGCTCCGGTAAAGATTTACAGCCTCGGAAACCCTGTACAGGGTCGCTAAGAGTTGGAACTGACTCCACGGCACATAACCACCACCACCACCATGGTTTGATTAAAGGTGTTTCCAATTTTAAAAATTGACAGAACCAAGCTCCATACAATGGAACAGAATATCAATTCTGTTTCAGGGCCATTAAACATTAAGGTGGAGTCCTGGTGTGGTGCTGAATGGCAAAGTCGGTTAACCACAAGATTGGCAGTTCAAGCTCACCAGCTGCTCTTTGGAAATTCTATATAGGGTCATTATGGGTGACAACCAACTCAGCGACACTTAACAACAACAACAACAACAACAAACATCAAGGTAGATTTTAGGAGAAGTGTTTGATCCAAGGTTTTTTAATTTTTTAGTGTAATTCTTAAAGTCTGAGCCTGGATTTCCTTATTCATGATTATCTGCAGACAATAATAGGAACAAACACACTTTTTAGTAGTGTAAGAGATTATAAAATATATGGCTGTATTATTTGTAAAATATTTAACCTACATCATTAATTTATCCAACAATTATTTGTTGGTTGCTTAGTCTAAGTTAGAATTAGAATGCCTTATAAAACACAGAAGACTAGATTAAAGATAGGCAAGATTGCCACTCTCTTAGATCTTGGGTTCTAGGAAGAGAAGCAGATAATCATTCAATTCAAATGAAAATGAAGGTTTTCAGATAATGGCAAGGACTATGAAGAAAATAAAACAGAGCAATAGACTAGACAGTACCAGGAAAGTAGTTACTTTCCCAGTGTAGCAGAGAAGGTCTCCCTGAAGACATAGTTTAGCTGAGAGCCCTGCTGATCTCTGGATGGAAACCCTTGTAGGAATAGAGCAACATGAGTAAAGGTGCTTTGCCATTGGGTTAAAACAATCACGATTTCTCTAATTGATTCTCCTTGCTACAAATATTATATCTCAGTTCTGATAGTTATATAATCTGGGTCTAGTTTATGAAGATGGCCAGAGCTGGCATGAATTTTAATATTCACCTAATCTGACCTGATTTTACAGATGTCTAAACTGAGGCCTAGAAAGATTATTTATTTATCCCCAGGATTGTGTAGTTAGAGACAGAGTCATGTGTAGAACAGTGTTGTTTAGGGTAAAATGTACTGGGTCTCTAAATCTCTTTGAACATAATAACCCTCTTGCAGTATTGTGAAAATTTAATCAACTATTAAGTGTGATGATATATGAAAATACTTTTTGAAACAATTTCTTTGTCCATATTGTTGCTGTGAGCCACTGAGTCAGTTCCAACCCATAGCAACCCTGTATATGGTTTCCTAGGGTATAAATCTTTATGCAAACAGAAAGTCTCACCTTTCTCCTATGGAGAGACTACTGGATTCAGAGACAAGTGGATTTGAACAGCTGACCCTGTGGTTAATAGCCAAAAATGTAACCCACTATGCTACCTTGCCTCCTCTAGTTTAAAGGAATCTTTGTTATTATAAATGTTTTATTGTGAAATATGTGATAGTTTACATGGGAGAACATTAGCTTTACATTCATCCTATCGTATATCATTTCATTGTCATGGTTACAATCTCCTCCATGCATCATAAACCAACCAATGGTATACCCTGCAAGCCTGTCCCCTGGTTGTCAGCTCACAGACCCTCTCCCTCTCTGGGTCTACAGTCCCCAGACACTCCATCTCTCCACGTCATCATCTCTGCATCCGTCTCTGGCATCACAGTTTCTCTAGGTAGGGTCCCACACTACGCTCTTCTTCCTTGATGGTCCCAGGGACCGCCTCTCCTGGACTGCAAAGTCAATCACTCCCCTCCTTTTGCTACAAAACATCTACCTTTATATTTACAACCTTCACAGTCAGTCCTGATAAAAATTATTCACTATTGTACCACAAGAGATCTATCCCTTCTCCTTTCATCAGACAGACTGAATACTACTCAGTGGAAATTCTGCCTTCCTCCACACCCTCTGGATCTAGGCTCCCTCTTGAAAGCTTGTAAGCTAGTTACTTCTTGCCTTTGTAGCCCCTCCCCCCCTTTTTGGGTAGCCAATGTCCAAGTAGCCCATCCCTGTCTGCTCTGTGTGTGGAGGGGGTGGGAATGATTCTGACTGTAAAGATTTGTTCCCTCTTTTGAGCTACTGCATCCATAGCTGTAGGTCAAGTTCATCAAATTGTATCAGATTACTCTTTTTTTCCTCTTCTTTCTTCTTCTAGTTGAGCTCTGATCATTTAGCCATTGAAGCCAAGTCAAGTGGGTATTAACTGCAAATATGGGTGTTCTTATGCATATGCCCTCTCTTTTTATCAGCTGGATGCTTCACTTTCCACTCTAGCCCTATGTGGCTATGTCACTGACTCTGGGTCTAGGAGTCCCCAGATTTTGCCATACTGCTGGCTAACCAGGTCTCCACCCGGGTTCACAGAAGTCTATTCAATGTTGTAAGGCTTAGTTTGCAGCTTCATTGCTGGTTTTCCCTCATATCCCCTTATTGGTGAACAATGTTGTCACCAATCAGAGCACATGCCTGCTCGTGTATTCCCACTGAGTCTCAGTCCTGGAAGGGGGTTTGAAGGGTACTTTATTATTAACACTCATTTTATATGAGTTATATATGAATTAATTATGACATCATAAGATCTACCATGAGGGTGTAAACTTGATGACAATAATTTGTTAGAATATACAGAGGAGTGACTAGTATCTGAGGAATCCAGTCATAGAATTAAGAAAAATTATATGCCATCTTCAAGACTCAGACATTTGCTCTTACCCACTTCCAGTATGCTGTCTTTAGGGAAAAAGGACACTCTTCAAAAGGCTCTTTGAGAAATTTCAGATGACAATTATAGTGGTTTTAAAGTATGTCCACAAGTACTTCTTCCTCCTCAGGACGTGAAACTAATTCCTTTTCCCTTGAATGTGGCCTGGACATAATGACTCCCTTCTAGTAAATAGAATGTATCACAAGTAATGGACTTCATTGAGATTGTTGTAAAGTCTGTGTCTTCTGTCTTAGGTATTTCTCTTTCCTCTCTCTTTATTTCTTCCTCTGGTCAATTTTTTTCTGGGAGCAGCCAGTTGCTACGTCATTAGGCAGCCCTGAGGAAAGGAAAACCAGCAATCATTTCTGAGAACACTCAGGAAGCCACTGGAGAAACTCAGTGGGTGAGACCAGAGGCCCACCAGCAATGATATGAATGAGTTTGAGAACGGTTCTTCTGAGGTCTTCCAATAGCCACTTAAGTTCATCCCCAGCTCCTGTCATGCCATCAGATGCTACAGCTGTGGTTTACAGCATGACTGCAGCTCATGAGATACCCTGAACTGGCACCATCCAAATAAGCCATTCCAAAATTCCAGGCCTGCAAAGTCTGGATAATAAATATTTGATGTTTTAAGTTTGGGATGATCTACTATATAAAGTTTTACTAAAGGTAATACAGAAATGGCTGAAACCATACATTGAAAGAGAACTTCCAGAGGTTCAAGCAGGATTCAGAAGAAGATGTGGAATGAGGGATATGATTGCTGATGTCCAAATGGATCTTGGCAGAAAGCAGAGAATACCAGAAAGATGTTTGCCTGTGCTTTATTGACTATGCAAAGGCCTTCGATTGTGTGAATCATGACAAGCTATGGACAACATTGCAAAGTATGAGTATTCCGGAACACTTAATTGTGCTTATGAGGAATCTGTACACGGACCACAAGGCAGTTGTTTGAACAGATCATGGGAACACTGAATAGTTTAAAATTAAGAAAGGTGTGTGACAAGGTTGTATTCTTTCACCATGCTTATTCAACCTGTATGCTGAGCAAATAATCAAAGAAGCTGGGTTATATGAAGAAAAACATGGCATCAGGATGGAAGGAACACTCATTAACAATTTACGATATGCAGATGATACAACCTTGCTTGCTGAAAGTAAAGATCACTTAAAATACTTACTGATGAAGATCAAAGACCACAGCCTTTGGTATGGATTGTGTCTCAATGTAAAGAAAACAAAAATCCTCACCACTGGACCAATAAACAACA
>NW_006408557.1:1325964-1340443 GCF_000296735.1 Chrysochloris asiatica
AGAAGTACATTACCAAGTTCTTTTTCAGAGGAGCCTCTGGGTAAACTTAAACCACCACATTTTAGTTAACTGTTTGTATCACCGAGGGATTCAAACAGCCAAATAGATTGTGGATGAAATTTCTATAAATTTCTAAGACGTTCTGAAATTTTCTTCTTCCTACCTGTTACATTTTGAGGAAAGATTACTTCCCTTCTGTGTTTATTCTGTTTAGTGAAAATCATCAGAGACAAACTTAACTGAATTATTGCAAGTTCTCTTTCAAATTCTGTCTACTTTGTATTTGGAATCCAGTTACCCATTTTAAAGGTCTGTGCAAACAAAAGATTATATTGGAATTCTTTTTCCATTTATTGTTGACTCATAGCGACCCTGTACAGGATGTCTAAGGTTATAGACCTTTGTGAGAGCAGAAAGCCTCATCTTTCTCTCCCAGAGCGACTTTTGGGCTTGAACCACCAACCTTGTGGTTTACAGTCCAGGGTTTAAGCTACAGAGTCAATGTGCTCCCATTCTCATTGATAGATATTCAGTATTTGCTTTCTTATATTATGGTATATGATGTTGACCTCTTGCTTGCCCACACTTGGTCAGCTGATTTAGTTTTATGTTACTCTTGGTATGCCATATATATTCTAACATTGTTTAAGTACTCCATTAGAAGTATATTCTCATTGTGCAAAACACAGATTTCTTTCTGCAGCATAATATGTTTACTGTCTATGGCATTCAGGTATTTTTGTAGTTATGAGTCTATTTGGGACATAGTCTAAGAGAGTTTGGATTTGTGGATGGCTTCATAGAACTAAATCTGTAGGGAGGTATCATGGGAAAGCAGGCAGATGAAAGGCAACTGCTGCATAGGATGGGCTGGCAGGACCAGATTGTCCTCCTTCTTGTGTACTAGACATGTCCTACCAATTGTTTTAAGATTTGCAAAAGTGATTTTCTTTTTTTTTTCATAGTCTTCCTCCTAATAATATCCAGTGTCTAAGTAGGTAGATTGATAAGAAAAATGAAGAAATATTGAGAAGTCCCACATCAAGATGTATCTTGATAATGGTCAGAATTCTGTATTTCAGATGTTACTTAGCCAGTAACTCTATCCGCATAGCAATGCGTGTAGGAAGATCAGAAATCTAGGGAACTACATGCTCAATTGCTAACCAGAAAGCTAGAGTTTGAACCCACCGGCTGTTCTGTAAAGGAAAAGACCTAGCAAACAGCTTCTTTAAAGATTTCACCCTAAGAAACCCTATGGGTAAATTCTGCTCTGTGTGTTAGAATTGGCTGCACACTACACAACAAGATAAATTGATACTTCAAAATTTTCCTCAAAATATTCATTGTGTGCAATAGCAGTGTTGCGCTAACTAAATTAACTGGTTGTCATAGGCATCAAATCTGTTACCTTAAATATGTTGACATTACATCTTAAGCAACATCCTATTGTTTATGCTTTTTTTTTTTGAGATTAACAATCACTCCATCTTCCCCTACTCATTCATTTTCATTTTTCTCTGACCACTCTGTTTAGAAATGATGGGGTCAGTACATTAAAGCCTGCATATGAGAGTTTTCTAATTTTTTTTTTTCATGAAAATTTAGAAACTTTGTAGTCAACATTGTCCTTGAGGACATAAATGTGAGTAAAATGGAGTTTTTGGTAAGAGGAACACAGCACAATATTTTAAAGCTAGAAAGAAACATAGCCCTGATTCTTCCATTAGGAATCAGGCAAGTATTTTTATCCTGTTGTTAAAGATTGCATACATTGCATCTTTCTGTCAAGTACAAAATTGTTTTTAGGTTCAGTGGACTTGGTTAGGACTCATAATAACTTTATGCACAACAGAATGAAACACTGCTGGGTCTGGTGTAATCTTTACAATTGTTGGTTTTTAGTCCATTGGTTCTACCATCATTTTAATTCATCTTTTTGAGGGTCTTCCTCTTTATTTGCTGACACATTACTTTGTTAAATGTGATGTTATTGCCAGAAATAGAAAACTCTGGTCCTTCTTGACAATATTTTCAAAATACAAAAGACGAAGTCTCAACATCCTCACTTTTGAGGAATATTCTGGCTGTACTTTTTCCAAGACAAATTTGTTTGTTCTCTGCAAGTTCACAGTACTTTCAGTAATTACTCTTCACCAACATCATAATTCAAATGCACTGGTTTTTCTACAATCTTACTTATTCTTTGCCCAACTTTCACATGCAGATGAAGCAATTGAAAATATTGTGGCTTGGATCATTCGCAAAGTAATTGAAAAATTTTAAGAAGTGTTTTGCAGTACATTTGTCTAATGCAATATGTTGTTTGATTTCTTGGCTGCAGCTTCCATGAGCATTGATTGTGGATGTAAGCAAAATAAAGTCTTTAACAATATCAGTCTTTTTTGTACATTTATCATGATGTTGTTTATTGGTCCAGTTTGTGTACATAATAGGTGCATACAACAAGTGGTTTGAATCAGCAAACACTTCCTATTTTGAAGGGATTTCATTATCATTTCATTCCTTTTTTTTTTTTTTTTTTTTTAACTTTTTTAAATCCCATCATATGTGCTAGGTGATTTGCATGCCTTTTGGGGGGAAAATAGAATACAAAACAGACATGAACATTTTTCTCAAGAAATTGAGTTGTGTTGAGTTGAAATAAATTAAGCTAATAAAATCTATACAAAAATTCAAATTGTCAGATTCTCAAATTATGATTCTTTCTTCCTTTTCAGTTGGGATTTAAGTTTGATAGTTTTTATAATGAAACACTATGCTGGAGTTAGCCTTCTAGCCTCCTATTTCTTTGGGGTTCTATGATCCGTGGATTTCAACACATGTGTACTTGTGTACTCTATATTGGGTAAAGAAAGGAGTGGGATATGCTGGGTTCATTACCTGGACTGCAAAGTCATTTGGAAATACAAGGTTGGTGGTTCAAACTCACCATCTGCTCCTTGAAAACCCTATACAGGGTCACTATGGGTTGGAACCGACTCAATGACACTTAAGAACAAAAACAAGACTATAGTTTAAGTACTAGTGTCAGAATAAAACAAAACAGGGAGGATGAAGTTAAAAGTATTTTAATCACCTTGGAACCATATCCAGACCTGCTTACCTAAAAGCAAATGCATTGATACTGAGGCTCTTTCTCATTGATTTAGTGTTCAGAGATCAACTCCAAGTTCAATTTATAGTTGTTGTTGTTAAGTGCCATAGAGTCGGTTCCGACCCATATAGACCCTGAACAAGGTTTCCGAGGCTGTAAATCTTTATGGGAGCAGAAAGCCTCAATTTCTTCCGCGGAGCAGCTGGTAGTTTCGAACTGCTGACCTTGAGGTTCACAGCCCGATTCGTAACCACTATGCTACCAAAGCTCCTTTCAATTTATTGTTAAACCTCATTAAAATAAATTGATAATTTTATCGGTTAGAAACATGTAGTGACTAACTTTCTGAACGGCATCACTAGTCCAAATGCTTACAATTTCCATGCTGTAAATATGTCATAAGGGGAATATTGATATGTGTTTCCTTTGTATTCAAAACTACTTAGACTTTATGGGAAATACTAAAACTTTACAACTTGTTCTTTTCACACAGAGGGTGCTAGGGATCTTGCAGTAACATGAGAGATACATGCATTATTTTTGTCAAGAGAAAACTGGACCATCTCCCCCTTCCTGTTATTGTTATAAAGTGCTATCCCGTCTGTTCTGACCCATAGCAACCCTCTATGGGGTTTCAGAGGAGCAGCTGGTGAATTTGAATTGTCAACCTTATAATTCAATGTCCAGTGCTGATCCTACAGCACCACACCAGTAGTCCTCCTTCTTAGACCCCAGAATTAATTGTTATTTGGGGTAGAGAAAATAGTATGATAATCAGTGGGTAGTGATGATGTTCTGTGGAGTTGGTTTGTCTCATAGAGACCCTGTACAGAGTTTCCAAGGCTGTAAATATTTAAGGAGCAAAAGCCTCATCTTTCTCCCTTGTAGCACTAGATGATTCCATAATTAACTTTATGGTTAGAAGCCCAACACATAATGTACTACAGCCCAGGGATTCTTACTCAGTAGGTAAAGAATGTTAATTTGACAGAATTATAATTTTCTTTTATTGCTAGTAATCAATCTCACATTTGAATTACATTTTTACAGAAATATTCTAAAGAATATATACTAGTAATAGGTATTCTTATGCCAATATGGAGGAACTTAATGGCCCCGTAAGATAAACACTAAACTGCGAACCACAAGTTTCATGGTTCGATCCTGCAAGCCAATCCATGGAAGAAAGATGAGGCTTTCTATTCCTACAGAGATTTTTTGTTGTTGTTGTTAGGTGACATCGAGTTGGTACCGACTCATAGCGACCTTATGACAGCAGAACGAAACACTGCCTGGTCCTGGGCCAACGTCACTATTGTTGCCAAAATTGAGCCTATTAATGCTGCCACTTTACCAATCCATCTCTCTAGGGTCTTCCTCTTTTTCTCTGACCCTCCACCTTACCAAACATGATATTCTTCTCCAGTGACTGGTCCCTCCTGACAGTATGTCCAAAGTATCAGAGGCGAAGTTTGGCCATCCTGGCCTCCAAGGAGCACTCTGGCTGCACTTCTTCCAACACAGATCTGTTGGTTCTTTTAGCAGCCCATGGCACTTTCAATATTCTCCTCCAACACCATTACTCAAAAGCATCAATTGTTCTATGCTTTTCCTTATTCACTGTACAGATTTCATATGCCTATGGGGTTATTGAAAATACTATGGCTTGGGTTAGATGCACCTTAGTCCTCAAGCTAACATCTTTGTTCTTCAAGACTTAAAAAAGGTCTTGTGCAGCAGATTTGCCAAATAGAATGTCATTTGATTTCTTGACTGCTGCTTCCATGAGTGTTGCTAGTTGATCCAAGAAGAATGAAGTCCTTGACAACTTCAATCTTTTATCTGTTGGTAAGAATGTTGTATATTGGTCCAGTGGTGAGGATTTTTTTTTCTTTACATTGAGATGCAATACATACCAAAGGCTGTGGTCTTTGATCTTCATAAGTAAATGTTTCAAGTCCTCTTCACTTTCAGCAAGCAAGCTTATATTATCTGCATATTGTAGATTGTTACTGAGTCTTCCTCCAATCCTGATGCCACGTTTTTCTTCATAGAACCCAGCCTCTAGGATTATTTGCTCAGCATACAGGTTGAATAAGTATGGTGAAAGAATACAACCCTGTCTCACACCTTTCCCAATTTTAAAACATTCAGTGTTCCCATGTTCTTTTCAAACAACTGCCTTGTGGTCCATGTACAGATTTCTCATGAGCACAATGAAGTGTTCTGGAATACTCATACTTCACAATGTTTTCCATAGCTTGTCATGGTCTGCACAATCAAAAGCCTTTGTGTGCTCAGTAAAGCACAGGTAAACATCTTTCTGATATTCTCTGCTTTTAGCCAAGATCCATCGGATATCACCAATGATATCCCTTGTTCCATGGCCTCTTCTGAATCCTGCTTAAACCTCTGGAAGTTCCCTGTCAATGCATGGTTTCAGCCATTTCTGTATTACCTTTAGTAAAACTTTACTCACATGGTATATCAAAGAGATTGTCCAATGATTTCCGTATTCCGTTGGATCACCTCTCTTTGGAATGAGCACAAATATGGATCTCTTCCAAACAGTTGACCACACAGTTGTCTTCCAAATTTCTTGGCAGAGATGAGTGAGTGCCTCCTGTGTCACCTCACTTTCTTGAAAGGTTTCAATTTTTACTCCATCCATTCCTGGTGATTTGTTCTTTGCCAATTCCTTCAATGCACCTTGGACTTCCTCCTTCAGTATCATTGGCTCTTGATCATATGCTGCCTCTTGAAATGGTTGAACATCAATCATTTCCTTTTGGTACAGTGACTCTGTGTATTCCTTCCATCTTCTTTTGATGCTTTCTGCATCATTCAATAACTTGCTCAAAGAATCCTTCAATAATGAAAGTTTAGGCTTGAATTTTTTCTTCTCTTCCTCCATCTTGAAAAATGCTGAGCGTGTTCTTCCTTTTTGGTTTTCTGACTCCAGATCTTGGCACATTTTGTTGTAATATTTGGCTTTATCTTCTCGAGCTGATCTTTGAAATTTTCTGTTCAGCTCTTGTACTTCCTCACTGGAAATCCTATTGTTGTGGTTAGGTGCCATTGATTCAGTACTGACTTATAGCAAACTTATGTACAACAGAATGAAATACTGTGCAGTCCTGGGCCAACCTTACAAACTTGGTACACTTGAGCCTGTTGCTGTTGTCTCTGCCAGTCCATCTCATTGGGAGTTTCCCTCTCTTTTGCTGACCTTCCACTTTACCAAGCATGATGTCCTTCTCCAGAGACTAGTCCCACCTGATAACATGTCTGAATATGAGAGACAAGTTTGGCTATCCTGGCTTCTAAGGAGCTAACAAAGATTTTTTTATTGTTCTTCTGGCAGTCCATGGCATTTAATATTCCACTCCAACACCATAACTCAGATGCATCAATTCTACGGTCTTCCTTATTCACTGTCCAACTTTCACATGCATATGAAGAGATTGAAAATACTACAGCTTAGATCATGTGCACGTTAGTCCTCAAAGTGACATCTTTACTCTTGAACACTTGAAGGTCTGTGCAGCATATTTACCTAATGCAATATGTCCATTCATTTCTTGACTGCTGCTTCTGTGAGTGTTGATGGTAGATCTGAGCAAAATGAAGTCTTTGACAACTTCAATCTTTTCTCCATTTATCTTGATGTTTTTTATAGATTCATTGGTGAGGATTTTTATTTTTTTTACACTGAGGTACAATCAGTACTGAAGACTGCAGTATTTGTCTTCATCAATAAATATTTTAAGTCCTCTTCACTTTCAGCAAACAAGGTTGTATCATCTGCATATCACAGGTTGCTAATGAATCTTCCTCCAACCCTGATGCCATGTTCTACTTCATGTAATCCAGCTTCTTGAATTATTTGCTCAACATACAGATTGAATAAGTGTAGTGAAAAGATACAACCATGGCATATACCTTTTCTAATTTTAATCCATTCAGTGTACCCTTGTTCTGTTCAAACAACTGTTTCTTGGTCTATGTACAGGTACCTCATGAGCACAAATTAGTGTTCTGGAATGCACATTCTCTGCAACGTTGTCCATAGTTTGTCATGGTCCACACAATCAAAAGTTATTGTATGGTCAATAAAGCACAGGTAGATATCTTTTGCATTCTCTGTTCTCAATCAAGATCCATCTGTCTTCAGCAGTGATATCCCTCATTCCATGTTGTGGTCTGAAATCCGCTGGAACATGAGGCAGTTACCTACCACTGTACTGTTGTAGCCATTTTAAAATTATCTTTCGAAAAATCTTACTTGCATGCGATACTAATTATATTGTTCAATAATTTTGCACTCCATTTGCTCCATTGGATTGCATCTCTTTGGAATTGGAACAAATATGGATCTCTTCCAATCAGTTGGCAAGGTAACTGTCTTCCAGATTTCTTGATATAGATGACTGAGTGCCTCCAGTGCCACATCAGTTTGTTGAAAATTTTCAATTTTGATTCTATCAATTCCAGGCACCTACATCCATATCACTGGAACTTAACAGCAACTTAGCATTATATTTCATGATATTATAAACTGAGTTTTATATAACTATTTCAAAAATTTTAATATTTGACAATTTAGACCACATATGAATATCTAGCTAAATATATATATATATTTTTAACTTGCATTTTTGAAGTTGAATGTTTCTGAACTAATCAACTACACTTGTGTAGTAAATGGATAAGCCTGTTCTTTTATAGTTGAACTATATGGGTTCTGCATTTTTCATTTTCATTTTTGATTTGTTGTTGTGAAGTACCATCAAGTCAGTTCTAACTCATAGTGACCCTGTATAGGGTTTCTGAGGAGCAGCTGGTAGGTTTGAACTTCCGACCTTGTGGTTCACAGTCCAGTGCTGATCCTACAGTGCTACACCAGGATCAATATGCCAAATAGTCAAAGCTTTTGCTTAGTACTGGGATAGAAATATGGATTCATGATTCATGCTCCAGTCCTGGTAGCATACTGGGTTAAGCTAACTACAAGTTCAGATTTGAACCCACCAGCCGTTTCTCTGTCTATTTCCATAAACATTTACATCATGGAGCAGTTCTATTCTAATCCATTTGACAGCAGTACATATACAGGTGTTGCACAAAATCCATTTGAATAGTGAGACAAAATTGCCTATAATAAAACTTATTTTCTTCTGTGAGTGTTAGTACATATAGCAAAGTATTCACTAGAGCTGTGGTCATGAGCCAGTTCACCAAAACCATCTCTCTTCTTCTTCATGGGTAAAAGGGTTTTTCATCAATTGCCGAGAGGCTGCTATCTTAAACCTCAGGGTGGGCTTTGTGATAAATAAAAATAAGTTCTGTCTCATTGCACATGTTTGAGGCCCTGTCTCATCTTTCTTCTTTCTCTTCTTGAGGAATGTCAATGATCATAGGAAAGACAGTTTCAAAGATGAGCACTAAATGGACTGAAACATCAATATTTTTAAATGTACAAAATTTAAGTGGACAGATGTCCTTAGTTTTATCTTTGCAATGGATAAGACAGGAAACATATGATAAGAATTTATTTAGTCATGGAGCACTGAGGTTTCCCTTCTGTCTTTGTGTTTCTGTGTATCATTAGTATCTAGAGGTTGCCACAAGTAGATTCTTACACATAGCAACTCTATGTGCTTCAGAGTATAAAAGCAGATTACCAGAACTTTCTTCTGAGGTTGCTTTGTGAATTTGAGCTGCCAACCTATGTGTTAATAGCCAAGCACTTGATTGTTTGCATCACTCATTAATTCCTGAGTATATTTGTTAATTGCCACCCAGTCAGTTAGGACTCATAGGGACTCTGTATCGGCTTTCCCGGGGGCAGCTGGTGAGTTTGAACTGCCAACCTTGTGGTTCAAACCGACCTTGCAGTCCAGTGGTTTACCCCACAGTGCCACTTACACACATACATGTCTATATATAATGTACTTAATTGTTCACCTTTTATACATTCTTTCTATTTTAACTAGTCTAAATGGTAGGCATTTTAAGATTTGTAATGTATTCTATACAAACCCTTGAAAACCTACACTGGATGCACTTGATAACTCTGTCCTTCAAGTTTACCTTGTAAATGATGCCACTTGACTAAGATCCCTCTTGATAACCCAGTAATTAAATCCTTCTTGCCAGCACCCAAGAGAGATTCCTTATGCACAATTGCCCTGCACAGTGAGTGGCATTAAAATGAGGCTTTAGCTTATTAGTTGTATGAATGAATGGAAAATTTGATGTTGCAATTCATTAGTATTTTATGCTGTAAAGCAGGACTTGGTGCTGCAGATGAGTCAGTGCAATCTACTCTTCTTAAAAATGTATTAGTGGGCTGAAGCTGGTTTCAATGAAAGGAGAAATACATCTGTGAAGAAACAGTCTAAGATAGGCTAACGAAGCTAAGTGATCAGTCTATTATGTCCATGAGTGCCACCTGTGTGGCAACCCAATTCTGGATACTTCTGAATATCATTTCATTGTAATCCTCAGAACGCTTTGTGGACGGTACTGTTATTATCCATATTCTCTATATGAGGAATGAATTCCAGATGTGGCAATGTAGGATAAAATACTGGATGATGAATCACAAGGTCAGCAGTTCAAACCCACCAGTTGCTCCTCAGAAACTCTATACAGGGCCTATATGAGTCAGAAATGACTTGATGGCACTGAACAACACAGTATATGAGGAAACCTTATAACAGAGACTTTCCTGATTTCCAAAGCTGAAATGGTAAACACAAACTGAGGTAGTCCCTCTTCATAGCTCTGTTCTTGTAAACAAGATGTTATCTCATTCCCAAAAGGAACATTTGTTTTTATGTGGACTAATTTAATTGATATTGTTGCTCTTGTATTTCTTTATAAAAGTTGATGATTCTATATAGAAAGCTTTATTTTTTAACCTAAGAATATTTAAGCTCAAAAAGTACTGAGCTCAAAATATTTAAGCTGAGCTCAAAATATTTAAGCTCAAAAAGTGTTGATCCATGGATCAACAACTTGGAATTTCTTTTTTAAATTTAGTATTGTATTTTCCTTATTTTCCTCCTTTGTTTTTTGAATAGAAGAAATAAGACATTTCTGACAAAGTTCTTCTCAGGGATATAAATCTTCTAGACTATAATTTTATATTTCTAAAACAAATATAGAAATATCCACAAGTCATATACAATGTGGTTTTGTGTGTTTAAATGTACACAAATGGTTTTGAGTCATATGTTTCTTGCTGTGCTCAAAACATTATATTTTTGAAACTTTTTCAGTGATCTGTATAACTGTGATTCTTTTATAGGTGCTCTGTTTCATTCCCACCCCTCATCTATCCATATGTTGTACTGTAGTGGCGTGCATGTAGTTGTGGTGCCAGAAACTGTCACTGATATTTTGAATGCTGGCAGGGTCACTGGTGGTGGACAGATTACAGCTGAGCTTCCAGACTAAGAGAGACTCAGAAGAAGGAGAGGAAAAGTCCTTCTGATGGCACCAGAATATTGACTATTGAACCAGAATATTGTCAGATATAGTGCCAGAAAATGAGCCCCTCAGGATGGAAGGAACTTAAAATACAACTGAGGAAGAGCTGCCTCCTCTAAGTAGAGTTGACCATGATGACGGGGATGGGAATAAAGCTTTTGAGACCTTCATTTGCTGATGGGGCATAACTCAAAATGAGGAAAACCAGCTGCAGACATTAATTAATAATAGGAACATGGAATGTATGAAGTATGAATCTAGAAAATTGGAAGTTGTCAAAAAATAAGTGGAATGCATAAATGATATCCTAGGCTTTACTTAGCTGAAACGGATTGATTTGGCTATTTTGAATCTGACAATCACATGGCTTACTATGCTGGGTATAATAAATTGAAGAGGAATGGTGTCACATTTATCATCAAAACAACATTTCAAGATCTATCTTGAATGCTGTCTGTGACAGGATAAAATCCATATACCTAGGATAAAATCCATACACCTACAAGGAAGACTCGTTATTACCACTATTTTTCAAATTTATTCACCAACCACTAAAGCCAGTGATGATGAAATTGAGCAAATCTATCAAGTTCTTCAGTCTAAAATTGATCAAATAGTCAATCAAGTTGTTTTGGTACTAACTGGTGATTGGAATGCAAAGGTTGGAAACAAAGAGGAAGGATCAGTAGTTGGAACAAAGGGTCTCGACAAAAATGATGCTGGAGATCACATGATAGAATTTTGCAAGATCAATTACTTATTCATTACAAATATCATTTTAAAATAGTATAAAATATGATTATACACATGGACTTCACTAAATGGAATACACAGTAATAAAATTGACTACATTTGTGGAATGAGATAGTAGAAAAACTTCATATCATCTGCCAAAACCAGGCCAGAGGCAGACTGTGGAACAGACCATCAACTGTTTATGCAAGTTCAGGCTGAAACTGAATAAAATTAAAACAAGTACACAGGAACCCAAACATGACCTTGAACATATCTCACATGGATTTCAAGGTCATCTCAAGAACAGATTTGATGCATTAGACACTGATGACCAAAGACTACAAGAGTTGTGGGATGACATCAAGAACATTATACAGGAATAAAGCAAAAGATCACTAATAAGACAAGGAAGAAAGAAAAGACCAAAATGGATGTTCAGAAGAGACTCTGAAATGCTCTCCAGCACAGAGATGATAAAGCAAATGGATGAAATGAAGAGATAAAAGAGCTGAACAGACATTTTCAAAGGGCAGCTTGACATGACAAAGTCAAATATTATAATGAAATGTGCAAGGATCTGCAGTTAGAAAACCAAAAGGGAAGAACACACTCAGCATTTCACAAACTGAAAGAACTAGGACAAAATTCAAGCCTCAACTTGAAATAGTTAAGTATTTGGGGGGCAGAAAGTATCAAAAGAAGATGGAAGGAATATATAGAGCCACTGTACCAAAAACAAATAGTTGATGTTTAGCCACTTCAAGAGGTAGCATTAAATTAAGAGCCAATAATGCTGAAGAAAGAACTCCAATGTGCACTGAAGACATTGGCAAAGAACAAAGCTCCAGGAATTCAATACAAATTGAAATCTCTCAACAAACTGAGGCAGCACTGGAGGCATTCACTTATATATGCCAAGAAATTTGGTAGAGAATTTCCTTGACAACTGATTGGAAGAGATCCATATTTGTGCTCATTCCAAAGAGCAGTGGTCCAATGGAATGCGAAAATCATTGGACAATGAAAGCACATGCAAGTATAATTTTGTTAAAAGTGATTTTTAAATGGCTGCAACAGTATATTAACAGGGTTAATGCTCAAGCCAGATTCAGACAAAGAAATAGAATGGGGGATATCATTATTAACATCCAATGTATCTTGGCTGAAAGCAAAGACGATCAGAAAGATGTTTACCTGTACTTTATTGACTAAGCAAAGACTTTCAAATGTGTGGATTATTACAACATTGCAAAGAATGGGTATTCCAGAACACTTAATTGTGCTCATGAGGGAATGGTACATAGAACAAAAGACAGTTGTTTGAACAGAACAAGGGGAACTGAATAGTTTAAAGTCAGGAAAGGTACGTCAGGGTTGTATTCTTTCACCATATTTACTCAGTCTCTATGATGAGCAAATAATTTGAGAATCTAGATTATATAAAGAACGTGGCAACAGGATTGGAGGAAGACTTGTTATCATTCCAGATGATATAACCTTGCTGAAAATGAAGAGAACTTAAAATATTTATTGATGAAGATCAAAGACCACAACCTTTGGTATGGTGTGAACCTCAATGTAAAGAAAACAAATATCCTTACCACTGGACCAATAAATAACATCAAGATAAATGAAGAAACGGTTGAAGTTGTCCAAGACTTCATTTTGCTTGTATCCACCATCAACACTTACGGAACCAGTTACATTACATATTGCATTAGGTAAATCTTCTACACAGACTTTTCTAAAGTTTTCAAGAGCAAAGATATCAGTTTTAGGACTAAAGGGTGTCTGACCCAAGCCATGGTATTTTCAGTACTCTCATATGAATGTAAGAGTTGGATAGTAAATAAGGAAGACCATAGAAGAAGCAATGCATTTGTGTTATGGTGTTGGAGAAGAGTGTTGAAGGTATCATGGACTACCACAAGAGCAAATAAATCTGTGTTGGAAGAAGTACAACTAGAGTGTTCATTAAAGGTCAAGATGGCCAGACTTTTATCTCCCATGCTTCAGACATGTTGACAGTAAGGCCCAGTCCCTGGAGAAGGACATCATGCTTGGTAAAATGGTGGGACAGCAAAAAATAGGGAGATCCTCAACAAGATGGACTGGCACAGTGGCATCAACAATGGGTTCAACAATCGCAGCAATTGTGAGGATGGCGCAGGACCAGGTGATGTTTCATTCCATTATACAGAAGGTCACTATGAGTAGGAACTGACTTGATGGCACCTAAAAACAGCAAATTTAATTCTGGCTTCTAGATACAGTGTATTCATTTACTCATTTTACTATCAATTGCAATTAGATTGTTTCCAGTTACTTTGCTATTATGAACAATACCAAAATGAACATTTTAGGGGGGATATCGTCTCATATCATGTGCTTCCTGACTGGGAATGGCTGTGCTATTAAATCTAGCAATGAACATGAAACAAAACAATTGGGGGGTAGGGAGTGTGAAGACTAAATTCAAGAATTAAAGAAAGGTATCAAAGCAAGAATACTTACTATAATTATGAGACTGCTAATAGATAATCCAAATCTGCATTGTTTTAAAGTCTCTATAAATAAATGTCAGGTTTATTTGATGTGATGTAAATAAGACTCTGGGCAAAGAGACAAAAGACAAATTTTCTCCCAGCAGCACTCTAAGCTATGTGCCATAAAACAATATATTAGTGGTCTCTGAATCTCATTTTTATGATCAGAAGATGAGGAATTTGGAGTAGTAGATATCTGTAAAAGATTTCTCACAGCACTAGTCTACCCAAGTTAAAGCTAGGATCATTTTTTTTTTTTTTTTTAATGCTAACAAATGACATCAGCATTGAACTAACTGATAGACTGAAGTCTCCATTGCCTCTTAAGCTACTATCCTCCTGCCTGTAAGTATAGAGCCCACTCCTAAGTCCAGGTATTTGGTTTGATTGTTCCCTAAGTTTAAATTAATGATGCCATTTCCCCACTGCTGAAGCATATCAGCTCACTTGCTTCACCAGTGGAACAGTTCTAAAGAGTGTGACCCTTTGATTTCTGAAGGGGAATCAGGCTCCAGTTATGGCTCCCCACCACCCAAACACACACGCACGCGCGCACACACACACACACACACACACACACACA
>NW_006408557.1:1340543-1341748 GCF_000296735.1 Chrysochloris asiatica
CACACACACACACACACACACACACACACACACACGGTGGTGACTAGACCACTATATTCCTTTCGCTCTCCTGTTTCACTTCTCCATTGTTTTTTGAGGTTACCTGAGCCTCTGGTCTCAAGGTCTACATTCTGGACAAACTCAAACTAACGTGTCAACTATGCAAATCCTACCTGTCTCTAGCCCAATCCCATGTTGTTGTTGTTGTTGTTAAGCCCAATCCCATAGGCTTTACAAATTCATCCTAGCTCTCTTGAGTCCTGATGTGGCACTGTGGGTTATTGCACTGGACTGTGCAAGGTTGGTTTAAACCTCAAGGTTGGCTGTTCAAGCTCACCAGATGCTTCTTGGTAACCCTAGTTAGGGTTGCTATATGTCGGAACCAACTCGGCATTTAGCAAGAAGAACAGCGTGAGTTCATACTCAAAAAACTGCTTTGGATTCCTACATTACGTATCATTTCAACCAATTAATGCAAGGCTGCCATATATTTACCTCCTTCCAGCTATGAAATGAACTGTCAAAACCTGGAAATTTTTGTTTTGTTTTTATTTTTAATGCTCCTTAGTGACTAGCAAGGAACTAATGCAGAATATACAAATATAGTCAATTTTAGTTGATTGAAGAGTTTCGTCTTAATAAATCCAAGCCACCAGACCTTCTTTGTGAATACTGGCCATTTCTTCTCTCTTTTTGGATTTTCTTGCCTTTTAATTAAGTTCCCATTAGATTGTGGTTGTTGGTGACCTCCTCAGGGTCTGACAGTCGAAAGGTTACAGAAGACACAATCCATTTTATTATGCAAATGAAATAAAGAAATGCTCTTTCTGGTCACACTTGCAGAACATTTTACCAAATTAGCAGAAATAACTATAAATAAAAATATGCTGCAAAGTAGCAATTAAAATTTTAATTTTTATCTGTTGTTGTTAAGTGCCATTGAGTTGGGTCTGTCTCAGAGCAACACTCTATAGAGTTTCTGAGGAATGACTAGTAGGTTTGAACCACTAAACTTATGATTATCAATTCAGTGCTTATCCTATAGTTTCATGCCAGAACTCCATTTTTAGCTTTAAATGTAAATTTCTCCATAGCCTTATTTTGTACTTACTGTCAAGGTTTTATGAAGTTGATTTTAGAAAACTTCCAACCTTAATGTGTTTTGTTTAAAAAATGTACTTTCGCTTCTCATTGTTGTTTTTATG
>NW_006408557.1:1342658-1368191 GCF_000296735.1 Chrysochloris asiatica
TGACTTTTCTTTATTCTATTTTATTTTGATTAAATATCTCTTATGGTTATAAAGAGGGGAAATAATTATAATGAATGAAAGTAACAGCTTATTGTTGTTTTTAACAAATAATAGTTTCCCCTTAAATGCTTTCTCTGCTGTTTTTACTTTGCAAAATGAGGACCAGTGCTCATGGCCTCGCACTTACAAAACCGTCGGTAACCGAGGAAGGTACTATTATTTATTTTATGATTGTAAAAGCTGCGAACCCTTTTTTTTTTTTTTTTTTTCCCTCTGACATTGAAACTGCCTCTTTATCATTCGTTTGAACCTGTTTGGTAAGTACTGATTTTATAAAATATTTCCCAAAAAGTCCATTTCACATATTCAATTCTTTTCAAATAATACAAAACCTGGTTGAGCAGATGAGGCCTCTTTCTTCTGCTCTGCGTTCTTCTTTCAGAATTGGCTTTATCGCTGTCCCTCCAGTTGTCTGAGTTCATCATAGATTATCTCTTCATGTTGGTAGAAGGCAAGCAGAGCAGAACCTGCAGGGTACAGTTGCTGAAAGGTTTCTCATTCAATAGAGCTCCTATCCTAATTTTATCTTATTTGATGGTGCTGTGAAAAACCTGTTTGCCTAATATTTTGTGAATTATTGTTGTTGTTGCTAAGTGCAGTAGAGTCTATTCCAACTCATTGTGACCCTGTATAGAGTTTCCAAGGAGCAGCTAGTGTGTTTGAACTGCTGACCTTGTGATTTGTAGTCCAGTGCTGATCCCTACAGCACCCACCAGAAGATAAATAGATAATATCTTACACATAGTTCATAAAACAGGGTGTAAAATCTAGGAGCTAAATTTCAGATCCAAGTCACTAATCCTCTCTCTCGTTTTTTCTTCTTTCTCACTTTTTTTTTTTTTTTTTTTTAAATGGTCAAATTACTAGGGCTGGTAGGAGTTAAAGAAGAGGACTCCAGATTTTAAAATAATTTAATTTCTTTTTGCATGAAATTTATAGCATTGCACAATTTAGCATACTTCCAATAATTTCTTAAGAGGTGGAGTTAACAGTGCTGTGCTACCCAGAAAGCATCAGGGAACAACATTAAGAGCAAAAGACACAAAGCCCTTGTCAGTTCAGGCAATTTCCAGTAGCGTGTTTTGAGGATTTTCTTAAGGTCTGCAGAGTGGAAATAGGGAACCCTGGTTCTAAATATGAAATATTTTAAATAGAATTTTTTTTCATAGATGTTACACATTAGCATCTCCACAGCAGAACCTCAGCTTTCTTTCTGAAAGTATAAAGATGAAGTCTGTGCTTCTATAATGAAGAGAAAAATGATCGCTGTCCTACCACCTTAGAAAACAGTATCAATACTGTCTTGATTTTGTGTTTGTGTGTGTGTGTGTCTCTCTCTCAGTGGAAGGCCTTTCCTAGGCTATGTATAATTTGCTTCCTTCATGAGTTTTACCCAACACCATCACCAAGAGCAGGGTGAAATCCCAGCCTGCTGACTTCTTGGACTGATGGATTAATTCAGCAGGCTCCTGTTTACTTGTGACTGGAACCTTATAACCAAACCACAGATACAAAAATACGATAGAGAAGAAAGTAATATAAACTATTTGAACAAATCATGGGCCCAAAGAAGAAGAGAAATATGAACCTAGCCTATCATTTTATTTTGGTAATATACAATTAGAGAAAATATTAAGTTATGCATTTTAATCCTACATTAAAATTATGCTAATAACAATTGATTAATGAAAATACTCATCATATAACAGTTGAAACTTTCCAAATATGAAGTGGTAATAGAGCCTAATGTATATGAACTTTCAGGATGTAGAAACTTTGGTTTAAACATGTCTTTCTATATAACCAGAGGCATGTGCTAAAGAAATTACTGAGCCCAAGGGATCAGTTTTCTCATTTGTAAAACAAACATAATAAAATAAATAGCTTAAATTCTAAAGCACTTGGTTTCTGGAAGACTGAAGTCTAGAGTGGGAGCCCTAACTGCCTTTTGAGTCTTGACATAACTTCAGACACCAGTTGACTTCTTTATATTACTTTCCCATTGCTTACTTAAAGCAATGTGACTATACTTAGGCAAATCCGGGGCAGCCTAAATAGAGACGTTTTTCCCTCAGAAAGAGTGTAGTTGAAAGTAGATTATGCAGAAAGATGTTCACACAAAAAACTAAGAAACTTGCCTGTGCATTTTCCAAAAGTAACCAATCTAGTTTAAGTTAAAGGCTGGGGTTTTAGTATAGTATTGTAACTACTTTGACAGTGACTCAGGGTCTACACATAGCCAAGTAATCAAAACCCCAGAACAAATATGTATGTATTCCTATCATGGTCCTTTGCCCATTTCTATAGTCCTACCTGTGACAGTGATGAACTGACCTGCCACCAATCATGATCTTGTAATGATTTCCTTTGTTTTCTATCATATAGGGGAGTCCTGGTATGGTGCTGTGGGTTAATGCACTGGACTGCAAGGTCAGTTTGAACCGCAAGGTCAGAGGTTCAAGCTCACCAGCCACTTGTTGGAAAACCTATAACAGGGTCTCTATGAGTCAGAACCGACTCCATGTCACTTAACAACAATGACAACTATCATATATAAAAACACCATAATTGTAATTAAGCAGATTCCACTGGAATCGGTACTATCTCCTTCATCCAGATGATTATCTTTGCTTTTAGTCTTTGTCCATTTAAGGCTTAATAAAAAAGCCCCTAGAAAACATGTTTGGATCTGGGGTTTAAACCTCATTCCTCTTATATGATGTGGCATGCAAGACACCTACCAAAGTACCTGAAAACTTGATAAGCACTACCAATATTAGCTAATCATAGTATTTCTATCATGTTCTTGATTGTTGTTATTAGGTGCTGTTGAGTCAATTTTGACTCATAGTGATCCTACATACAACAGAAGGACAAACTTCCTGGACCTGTGTCATCTTCACAATCATTCCTGTGTTTCAGTCCATTGCTGAAGCCAGTGGGTCAATCCATATCTGTAAGGGTCTTCAACTTTTTGCTGACTCTCTACTTTACCAAGCATGATGTCCTTCTCCAGGGACTAGTCACTCCTGACAACATGACCAAAGTATATGAGGCAATTTCACCATCCTTTCTTCTGAACAGTGTTCTGGTTGTACTTCTTCCCAAAGATTGTTCTGTTCTTCTGGAAGTCCATGGTATAGTCAATATTCCTAGCCAATGCCATAATACTGTATATTTACGATCTTCCTTAGTCATTGTACAACTTTCGCATGCATTTGAGGCAATTGCAAATGCCATGGCTCTAGCCAGTTGCACTGTAATCCTCAAAGTGACATTTTGCTTTTTAACACTTTAAAGAGATTTTTGGCAGTAGATTTGCCCAATGCAATATGTCTTTGATTTCTTGACTTCTCCTTCCATGTTTACTGTGGGTCTAGGTAAAATGCAATCATCAATATGTTTAGTCTTTTCTCTGTTTGTTATTGTTAAATGCCATCGAGTCATTCTGATTCACAGCAACTCTGTATAGGGTTTCTGATGAGCAACTGGTGGGTTTGAACCATCAACCCTGTGGTTAGTGATCCAGGGCTTATCCTACAGCACCACATTATATTGTTTATTGGTCAGGTTGTGAGGATTTTTATTTTCTTTACATTGAGGTATAATCTATACAGAAGGCTGTTGTCTTTAATCTTCATCAGTAAGTGCTTCAAGTCCTCTTTATTTTCAGTAAGCAAGGAAGTATCATCTGCACATCACAGGTTGTTAATGAGTCTTCCTCCAATTATAATGCCATATTCTTTTTATGTAGACTAGATTCTCAGATTATTTGCTCAGCATACAGATTGAATAAGTATGGTGAAAGAATTCAACACTGGTGCATGTCTTTATCCTGATTTTAAACCATTCAGTGTCCCTTGTTCTGTTAGAAAAACTGCCTCTTCATCTATGGACAGTTTCCACATGAGCACAATGAACTGTTCTGGAATTCCTGTTCTTTACAATGGTATTCCCAATTTGTTATGGTCCATATTTTCGAATACCTTTCAATAGACTTTCTTGACTATCATAACATTTCATCTACTAACTGCCCTATAGTAGTTTATAGAACAGGCACTAGGCAGTCTTTATCTGTAAAACTTCAGCTAGTAAAGTTTCTCAATTTGGAAGCTCATACAGTTTCTTTTGCAAGTATTCAACTCTGACACTGTAGTGTAAACGTGGTGAAAGATAAAAAAATGAATGGTTTACCTGTATTCCAATAAAACTTTATTTACAAACACTAGTGGCAAACTAAACTACAAGCCTGGGTATTGTAGTTTGCTGACTTTGGCAACTCTCTACTTGTTGTTACCTTATTAAGAAACATGGAGACAAGAGAAATGAGGTAATTATCTGTGGCTCTACTGCCTATTAGTGGTATATGTTGAAGTTTCTGTCTTTTGTAACTGTAAAGACTTTTTTACAACCTGTTTATGATATCCAGTTCTTATGATCATCTGCAAGTATGAGATAATGGATTTGTTTGCTTTATTAGGGTATAGGGCTCATGTGGGCAGTTTATGTTTACTTTAGTTTATGACCACAAATTTGAACTATGTAAAAAAGACAACCTTCTTGCTAGCATGCAAGTCAGTCATAATAAGAAATGGGCAAAAGTCGGCACATTACCTCAAAACATTGCTTTATACATCGTTCCACAGGCACTAATCATATATAGTTTTGCGATTGAGAATGTATAAATGGGTTCTTTAGTTTTAAGAGAAATAAATAGTTTGGGGAATATGGATAAAAATCCTTAGAGAAAGAAAATATTTAAGAAGTTTTATGAAACTGTTATTGTTGTTAGGTGCCATCAAGTGGGTACCATAGCGACCCTATGCACAGCAGAATGAAACACTGCCTGATCCTGGGCCAACCTCACTATAGTTGCCATGCTTGAGCACGTTGATGCTACCACTTTGCCAATCCATCTCACTGGGGGTCTTCCTCTTTTTCTCTGACCCTCTACCTTATCAAACATGGTATCCTTCTCCAGGGACTGCTCCCTCCTGACAGTATATCCGAAGTATGAGAGACCAAGTTTGGCCATCTTGGCCTCCAAGGAGCACTCTGGCTGCACTTCTTCCAACACCGATCTATCTGTTGGTTCTTTGGTCAGCCAATTGACTTAAAAAAACAAAACAAAAACTTTTTACTGTGCATTGAGTGAAGGTTTACAGACAAGATCATCAGTTTTACATTCAACAATTCGTATACTTTGTTTCATCTCAATGACAGCAATGTAAGAACAGTTACCCAGCTTCCTCCCTGTGGTTCCTATTTCCTTCCATTCTACCCTCCTTCTCATCCTTTTTCAAAGTTGTCCTTCGGTTAATGTAGCCTTTTGATTTTGAATGATTGGCCATTCCATGGTGAGACTACCTTACAGGTGTTGTTGTCCCTGCTATATACCTATCAAGTGGTTGGCTAAAAATTGGGCCACAATAGTGAGTTCCCTTCTAGACCTGAAGGTTGGTTGAGGACCCCAGTTTTGGGTTCCTCCAATCTCTTTCTGAGCTGTAAGCTTGGTCTTTTTTTTTTTTTTTTTTTTAGTTTTGAGTTTGGGTCCACATTTTCTCCCACTCCATCTGGGATTCTAATATGATTCCTTTCAGAGTAGTTGGAGGTGGTAGCTGAGAATTATATAATTCTTCTTATCCCAGAGTTGTGGAGACTGATGCATAGTATTTCCATCTTCCAATGGTCCATTTGTCTATTGGAATAATTTATTCCAAGCATCTTCAATTCTCATCACTCTTCTTTCTTCCATACATGGAAAGACCAATAGCTGCACATTAGCTAGCTGATTATGAGCTTTTAAGATCCCAGATGCTACTCACCAAAGTAGGATATAGAAGTCTTAATACCAAGGATCAAGCCTATCCCCTCAGTACACAGGGTTGATAGGGACTGGCAACTTAGACGTTGGCTACCAAAAATGGAGACCTATAAAGGCACAAGGAGCTCTGGTAGCGTAGTGGTTACAAATTGAGCTGCTAACCTCAAGGTTCCATGGAGAAAGTTTTGCAGTCTCAGAAACCCTGTGCAGGGTCACTATGAGTCGGAAACAACTCCACAGTACTTAACAACAACAACAACAACAACATAAAGGCACAAAGTGGCTGGCTTACAGGTTATCAAGACAATATTTAGGTTCAGAGTGAGGGGGTAGGGTATAATCCCCACTGAATAGTTTTCCTCTTGTCTAGATGGGTCTGATGAAAGGGGGTGGCGGATGATGGGGATAGGATTCTTTTGATTCAATTGCGAGTAACTGTTATCATGACTAATTGTGATGGTCACAACTGTAAAGGTAGAAGATGTGAAACAAAAAGGGGGGAGTAGTTAATCTTTCATTCCAGGAACAGAGGACCCTTGGATCATCATGAGGGAAGAGCATGAGCAGAGCATGGGATTCCAACTCGAGAAGCAACAACACCAGAAAAGGAAATAGCGGCGATGGCATATAGAAGTAAAGCAACTCTAGACCCATGGAATGAGAAAGGCAGTGCGCTGGTGGGCAGGAGGCTGGCTTGCAAAATGAACCCTTTGGTAGTTTACATGAATATGTATTTTCTATACATTAAAAAAAAAGGGGAATAGAGGTAAACACTATTAACTGATGTTGCATGGAGGGGATTGTAATCTTTGCAATGAAATAAGATACGATTGATTTGAGTGCAAAACTGATGATCTGCCTGCCCTGTAAACTATCGCTCGAGTCACAATAAAAGCTTTAAAAAAAAATAGTATATAGAACATTGCCTTTGTGGACTATGTTACGCCAGTTGACCCTGGTGTTCTTTGAGAGTGTGGTCCTGAGCCCCCAAGCCCAGCAACTCATTGCCTTAAGGTGGTTGATTATATCAAAGACGTTTTCATCATATTGTTCCCTATAAGCACCACCACATTCATAGGTGTTTTGCAGCAAAGATAAATAACTACATATACAATCCTCTTTTCAAACCCTGATACATTTGTGAGTATAATCCTATTATTCCTCCCTTTCCACTCAGCCTGTGTATTTGTCCATCTACCCATAGAGCACTATTGCTCCAATATTTTATATATATATATAGCACTTTTTACCAGTATCCCCTTACCTCTGCATACATCCCTGTGTCTGCCCCTGTCTTCATCATTCTTCTGTCTACCTCTCTCTTATTTGGTATTGTCTTTCCCATTTTCTGAGTTAACATGTGTTTATCCTCTAGTTAGTGAATTACTCTCCCATCTTAGTAACTATCAACAACTGTTTCTTTCAGCATAAAAACACCTTTTCTTGAGTTTTTCAATAGTAGTCTGACACAATATTTGTCCTTTCATAATGGACTAATTTCACACATAATAATGTCCTCCAGGTTCATCCATGTTATGAGATACTTTGCAGATTCATCATCATTCTTCACTGTTGTGTTTCATTGTATACATTTACCAAAGTTTGTTTATCCATTCTTCCATTGATGGGCATTTAGGCTGTCTCCATCTTTTTGCTATTGTAAATAGTGCTGCTGTGAACACTGGTGTGCATATGGCTCTTTGTGTCCTGACTCTAATTTCTTATGGATATACCAAGTAGAGGGATTGCTGGATTATATTGTATATCTATGTCCAACTTTTTGTGTAAGTGCCATACTGTTGTCCTCCATGGTTGAACCATTTGACATTCCCACCAGCAATGCAGTAGGGTCCCAGTTGCTCCACAACCTCCCCAACATTTGTTGTTTTCTGTTTTAAAACTTTGCTATTAATGAATGCTGGAGTGAGATGATACCTCGTTCTTGTTTTGATTTGCATTTCTTTAATGGCTAATGATTGCAATCATTTATTCATATGTCTATTGTCTGCCTAAATGTATTCCTGGTTGAAGTGTCTGGACATGTCCTCTGTACATTTTTTAATTGGGTTGTTTGTCTTTCTCTTGTAAAAGTATGTCTTTTTCTTGTAAAAGCGTGGTAGTATTCTATAAATTTTAGAAATTAATCCATTGTATGATATGTCATTATACAAATTTTTATCACACATTTTATGACCAGGGTAATGTGGGCTACAAGAAAATTTCCCACCTTTTTCCCACCAATACACAGTCTGCCTCTGCACCACATACCATCCTCTTGCCTTCAGAGACGCCCATGAAAGTTCTCGATGTCCCTGCTGCACCTTGCTAGCTGGCACAGATCACTAGTCTCCTTCCCCTGCCCCCATGCATCTGTTCAGCAGCCTTTCCTAGTTGGGGCTAGTCCAGGACTGGCCTGAGTTGCCTCTGCAGGTTTGGAGCAGGGCTCATCTGAATACAGGTGCTGAAATTAATGTGGGTAGCTCCCCCTCCTTTAGTGAGGCTCCCATCTGCAGTGTTCACCTTGGTGCAGCTCCAACCTTTGGGAGACTGGGTGCTTCCCTGAGGGTGTACACAAGTGGTCACCAAGGGAATTTAGGGAACAAGAAAAAAGTCACAACTTTATCTCCGCAAGCCATCAGTATGTTTCTGTAATGCCAACATGTTGTCTCATGTCTGAAGTCACTCACAAAAGCTTAAGATGGCTACCTGCATCCAGCTGGCCAGCCAAGTCACTAGTCTTCCTTCTTTTCTTACTGTGTCTTTTCAGCTTTCTCTCCTAGTCAGCATTCAGTCCACTTCTCAATCCCTCCATCTGAAGCTCAGTGTTCCAGGAATATCATCTGCATCTGTTTCATTTGATTTTCTGAGAATCTGTATAGTCTTTCTGCCTAGTTTGATATCTTGCTGCCTCAGATGTAATTTCAATGATAAAAAGTCCTTGGGGAGGGGCATGTAGTTTGTAATTTGAAGTAAGTCATTAACTCAGACATCTAGGATGTATACATTGTCTTTGTCTCTCTCTCTCACTCACATTCACACACACACACACACATATACCACACAGATAAAGTAAAAGAGTGTTTGGGTTTCTGAAAGCAGATGTCATGCACAAAATTATTGGACATGACTCTTTGAGGTTGCCTCAGACTAGTACTCTGATTTCACCTGTATGCATTTAAATTCTAATTGGCATCAAGTTTCTTAACCCAACAAGACTTAGAAGCAAAATGTAGGGAAAGGAGGGTATTGCTAGATAAAGGCTGACTGGCTGAGGCAAGAAATGATAGCTGATCTCTTAATAGTAAAAAAAAAAAACCCACCTATAAAATCATTATGATAGTGTGTTGAATCTTTATTTAAAAAAGCTTAGTTTTTATACATTCCATTATAATTAAAACTGTATTTTTAGAATCATGTTACTCCAATGGAGTCCTGGAGTCCTTGTGTGATACTGCAAGGTCAGTTTGAACCACAAGGTTGGTGATTCAAACTCATTAGCCACTCCTTGGAAACCCTGTACAGGGTCGTCATGAGTCAGAACCAACTCCATGACTCTTAACAACAGAAATGCAAGTCTCACAATTAGAAGCTATGACCCTGAATGTATATAGAATAAGTTTCTAGAAAACTCACTCAAACATAACACCCATTTTCTGATGTTGGATAAATGTGCAGTTTCCATATGTTCATACATATGTTTTAGTATAAAATTCATGTTTGAAATAAAGAATATTAATTTCTTGTTTTCAAACATACTTTCTAATTGATCAACTACATTTGATCAACTAAATTATTTATATTTATAT
The DNA here is from genome assembly GCF_000296735.1 of Chrysochloris asiatica. Classification (NCBI taxonomy): domain Eukaryota; kingdom Metazoa; phylum Chordata; class Mammalia; order Afrosoricida; family Chrysochloridae; genus Chrysochloris; species Chrysochloris asiatica. Next base: position 1,352,349 of record NW_006408557.1, read on the forward strand.
CTTGTTGTTGTTGTTAAGTGTGTCAAGTCGCTTCCTGTATATACTTTCCAAGGAGCAACTGATGGGTTTGAACCACTGATCTTTGGTTAGCAGTCTAGTGCTTACCCTATAGCTTCCTGATAAATAGAATTAGATCTAGCTCTTTATATGGTTGAGTGATACGGATTCTAACATAAAGGGAACAGCAGCAGTAAGAAGATAATTCTCAGCTTGATAAGGCAAACTACCTTATATACTTCTGAAAGCACGGAAGTAAGGAAGCCTTGAGGGGCCAAACTAGAGGCTTCATTTGTTTTCACCTGGATACACCAAACAATAAAAAACACTGCATGCTGGTTTTAAGTCCCGCTTATCTGAGATGTGCTCATACTTTTTCTCCTCAGTGCTAGGCTGGCAACAGGCAACTAATAGTCCATAAGGCCTTTAATCTGAATTTTCAAAAAAGGAAGTTGAATGCTTTCAGTACATTTAAAAAATCAAATATAGAAAGGGTGCAGTAAATATTTGGTTTATAATTTCATCTTGTATAATGGAGGGAAAAGAGAAGCATGAGGCTTGTTGTCACAGGTGTAGAATTCCTAAAATAGTTACTGCTTCAGCAAATACTCACAGCAGAGTAAATCAGATGTTTGCATGTTACTGACTGAGTCTCCTTTAGGGAAAAATTTAAAGTGCCTTTTATCAGGATTCAGAAATCCACCATTTATTAGGCATGTTAGATTTGCCCTTGTTTCTGTCTCTTTTGGACACATTTTGTGTCGAATTTATGAATTTCGTATGATTTAGTTTCATTTTTGCTACGTTAACCTATTGATGGCATTAGTGCCATAGAGTCAGTTCTGACTCAGAGAGACCTCAACCTACTCACTCATTAATTCCTATAGTGCTGGTATTCTTAAATCTTTCTGGGAAAAAAAAAAAAAAAGAAATTGAGCTGGGTCAGCATTTTCGTAGGTGATAATCTACTTTCCACCTTTACTTCTAGATAGGCAATATACTTTCTTAAAGTAGAGGCTTCATATGTTTCTTTCCTCAGGACTCACAGTTCTCACTGCTGATCAGTTTCTGCTGTCTGCCTGAGGGGATTCCACACCTGCACCCGCTGCTTGGAGAGACTTTCCAACCTAGTGTATTGGAGTTAAAATTGAGAGAGAGCATGCAATCATTTTTTTCTTTACTTAAATTATACCCAAGTTTAATACCAGGTTGTAAATTCAAACTGAGACTTGTTTGTACTCTAAGGATTAAGAAAGTTGATCAGATTTCTTTGGAGTGGGTCTGAAGTTTTTTTCCTGGAATTTTGTTCAGAATAGACAGCCACTTATGATTTATGGTCATGTCTTGCTATAGGGTAATTACAACTTCCAAAGAATACTTTTGAAGTCAATTTCAGCCTTTTTTAAATTGAGGGAAAAGTGAATAAATCATGTTTCATCTTCATTCTCTAGTTCTTCAGGAATAATTTCCAGTGTTGTTGAAGAAGTTAGAAACACCCAAGTTAATCATTATATCATCTGGGCTTTGCAAAAGCAAGGAGTATAAATTATTAGTCATGTTTAAGTAGTTCATTTTTCTTGATGCATTGAAAGATGTTATTAATCCTAAAGACTAGGTGATAGTTTATAAGTTGCCAAAGACATTAAAAATATAACTAGCCTCTCTGTTACAAATGAGGTCCACTTTGAATGAGATTTCTTCGTTTCCTTTTCAGAATTGACCTGGTGTTTGTCTGCAAGGTCAGTGAACTAAATGGGGGCCATGTCTTCAACTCCACCTTCTGGCAGCTCTTTTTTCCCACTTCCCGTAACTTTTCCAACTTTCCCCCTTGAAGTATTTCCACTTGACTTACAGAAACAGTTGCATTGTTCTTTTGCCCAAACCCCCAGAATTCCCCAGAGAGCTGTTTTCACTTTCTGTAGAGCACTTACAGTTTATCTCTGTAAAAGAATAGTTTTGAGCTTGGTGCTTAGTCTATTTATTTTTCATTCTAATAGGAATCACTTTGGCGCTAGCTAAGCCACTGTTATCCAGCTTCTTAAGTACTGCCCAGACCTCTTCCATCTGTATAAAACACTCACTTCTTCATGTCAGAGCTTTAATGAAACTAGAGAAGAGAACTCTTTACAATAACAATAATAGTGAAAGACTCTAATGAATTCAGGCAAGCTTCACATATATCTTTTCAAAGTTGGTTCAGTTTTGCTGGAATTTTGAGAGTTTCATTTTTTAAAATATTATCCAGTTTGGAGTCACACAAATTAGTTGAACATATATCTCTTTGGATTAGAAATACATATATATTTCAAGCCTACTTTCTTACATTGGGGAATGATTTTCAATAAGGGAAAATATATGGTTGAATTCCAGTGATACATAAATATTATCATTCATGAGTAAAAATGAACTTAAGGAGTACAACAGCCAAAGTGGACATTTTTTATAGGGCCTTGGTACTTAGGTTGCTTGTTTCCATGCAACATTAAACAGACCATATCTAAAAAGTGATAGAAAGATATTGAAAGTTGTAACTGGCATTCATTCTTCTGCTCCCCTTTCTTTCAGTTCCGGATACATGTTAAATGTTCTGCATGCCTACATTTTTTAAGTGAATAGTCATTTTTGGTATATTTTGTTGTTTTTGTTGTTGTTAAGTGCCATGGAGTCAGTTCCAACTCATAGCGACCCTGTTGTATATGGTTTCCTGAGGTTAGACAAGCTAATATCAAATAAAGCCAGTCTTGTTTTGACTATTTTACTGATTTTACTGTGCCTCAAGTATACAAAGGACACTAATAAACATTATGTGATAGCTTCAGATCTTGTACTAATTAAAATAGATTTTAACAAGAAAGGTTAACCTTCCTTGATTCTTGAGCACGTCAGAGACTTTGTGTGAGTTTGAATTTTCAGTATCTCCTAATCTCTCAATTGGTTCTTTTTTTTTTTTTTTCCTCCCTTTATTTCTAATCTTATTCAGTTAGACTGTTGGGAAGAGAACACAATAGAGGGATTAATGGTTCAGTCCAGAAATGTTTGCTTGCTGGACAATAGAACAGGGAATTTGGTAGAAGTTCTTACTCTTCCTGTTTACATTCAGTAATGTAACTGGTATATTGAGTGGGTTCTCAATAGGGGCTATAATTTTCAAATTGTGATTTCCAAAGTCTTATTGTTAGTTGTTCATCAAGAAAAAAGAAATGAGAAGAGAAAGATGATAGTTCTGTTAACAATGTTGTCATAAAAAGAAAGTAAAGGGACAACTAAAAGAAGTATGTATATGTGTGTGGAAATAAGTGCATGTACATTAGGATGGGAGACACTAAGAGCTACAAAAGGTTAGCTTGTTCAACTGCTAACAGAAAGACAGACAGTTTGGGTTCACTTAGTGTGCTTTGAAAGAAAGACCTATCTGAAAAACCAGCCATTGAAAACCATAAGGGATAGACTTTTACTCACACAGGTAACCATGAATCAAGCAACTTAATAACAACTGCATAAAAGAAGAGGAAAGAAAGAAGAAGAAGAAAAAAGAACTGAAAAGAAAAAAAAAACAAAACAAAAACAAAACACCCAAAATATTAGGGTGGAAGTGATGAGAAGATTTAAGGAGAAAGTAGTAATTTTGTTTTCAGATGGCTTGGTGGTGGTGGTTATATGCCGTGGAGTCGATTCCGACTCATAGCGACCCTGAACAGGGTTTCTGAGGCTGTAAATCTTTACGGGAGCAGAAAGCCTCATCTTTCTCCCGCAGAGCAGCTGGTAGTTTTGAACTGCTGACCTTGAGGTCTGCAGCCTCTCTATGTAGAGTATGATGGAAAGCTATGACGATCCCCAGTTTTCATGAGGACATCGAATCTTAGAGAAGTGAGGAACTGCTTTAAAATCTCTTCTAACACAACTGATGGAGTCAGAATTTAAATCCAGATTTTTGCAACTCTGAAATATTTTTTCTTCATTGATGGACTTAGAGTTATCATTGGAAACGCAAGGTGGACATTAATTTAGAAAAGTTGTCACAACACCTGATATCACTCTGTGAACTTTTCAAGTCTGATAATATGGGTTTATGAGGAGTCCTCCAAAACCTTTTCCTACTGACATGGGTAAAGATAAAGCACGCCACAGAGCAAACTTGAAGCAATATTAAAATCTAATAAGATTTGAAATGTTCTATTTTTGAAGGCATGTCTTCAGTTTTTTGAAAACCTCACTTATTATAAAAATGTTAGCATTGATTTTTTTTTTTTAAGTAGAAAACAGAAACAGAATTATATACCCAAATCACAGATGATCATCTAGAATTAGGGCCAAGGATTCCTTTGGGCCTGGATAAGTAAGTGTATATTATTTAGTTGGCCTCACATCCTTCCAAACCAGTATAGGTGAACATCCTGTTGGTCTGTACAACTGCCACTGCAATGCGGAGACCCCTGGAGGAACAAGCTGCTATTCTAATTGTTCCATATGTTCAGACACTGTTCAACTTTCTGAAGCTTGGGATAGCACATACAAGCTGGGCTTACTACTTTTTGCCAAATTTAAAGTAAGGCTTAGTGACTGTGAGCCAAAAAGAACGTTTTTTGTTTTAGTTTGTAAGTCAACAAACATAAACAGGAGGTGAGAAAACACAGAAATTACACAACTTGGGATTCACAAAAAGAGCATGCAGCTGCAACTGCATTATTCAAAACCCTTTTTTGAGTAGAGACAAAAAATGGCAATTAATCAATCCAGATGAAATGTCAATTTGAGAAGACGGTACTATGAAATTTTTGTAAATCATCCAAATATCAGAAAATCTAAAATGTATAATTTCAATCTTCTCCAATGCCACAAAAACTCATTTTCATAACTCAAGTTTCCCAATACTACATGTTCATACAATTATGTTTCATTCTGAAAGATGGACTCTGTAATGATATGAGAGAATTTTCCTTCAATCCATCTAGAGTTTTTTTGCAAAGTAATAAAGACATGTAATAGGGGTTATTCTCGGTTGAAAAGATTTTGTTTTTACCGTATCTAAATTTCTCTTCGTTGTCCAAACAGAAGGGATTATTATGTGTGTTCACAGTTGTCTTGAGTCATGTCTCTATAGTGTTCATGAAATTAATGCTCATCTTTTCAAGCTCAAGCTTTATTTTGTTTTTCTATAGTTTGATAGCAAAATAAAAGACCTTGCATCATTACCCTTGTGATATGGAACAGAATTGGTAGAATAATCACAGGGGAGTTAGTAACATTCAGCTTTTCTTAAAAGACCATTTCAATTTCATTGGCATAGGGACCCCATACTATGCTCCAGCCAATCCTTAATGCTTTTTGCCATTGGTTCTGAGGTCAGGCTTTATTGGGGAAGGATTATTTGTTTCTTTAAAATTCACTGTGGTGATTTTCCCTCAAGCCTTTTTTCTTTTCTTTTGTGAGTTGAAACAATACAGTGTTAGTGATTGAGTTCCTGACTTGCAGAAAATTCATCTATGCTTGGAAAACATAGTTTTATTTAATGTTGTAGCTCTAGGTAAGGTAGAAGTGAAGCTGTATTAAAAGGTGAAGTCTGTAAAATAAAATTTAAAAAATGCATACTTGAAATAATATAATGTTGATGAGGCAGTGTGTGAGGTTGTCAAGAGGAATTATAATAGGCTGATGAACAAGGCAAGCTTCTGAGTTTTTCTGTATGCAAATGTTCCATTATTTTTTGGTGGGAGAAGGAATTTGGCGTATTACCTGGCTTTGTTTGTAGAGATGCAGTTGAGGCTTTTTCACATTTTGCTTTTTGCAAGGAAATTTGAACCATGTTCTGAAACCATTTTTAGTCTGGAGAGTCAAACTGAAATAGATAAGAAAGCTGAACAGGTGTAGGAAGGTGAATGAGACCACATCTGTGAATATGTACAGGTTTGAGAGAGAATTTTTCTACATAATTATTTATATGTGCTGCAAATATATCCATGAATATAACAAAGCAAACAGCTGATAGAATTCTGAAAGCTTCTTAGCCATAACCAGATACCATGAGGGAATGATTCATTGGGTCATAGTCTCAGAGGAGATAAAGGCCAATTGGCACAACATAGTCTACCTCGGTGAATAGTGATTGGATTCTAAAAAGTTTATGATAGGTTACCTAAGGTACAACTATGGTCTTTCTCCATCTGGAGCAAAGAAAACTGAAAAAAACTCGGATTTATGGAAACAATGGTCCAGATAATTAATTGACCATGAGGACATTAGTTTCCATGATGGTGAAACCGGAAGAACTAGATCTGGTTACCAGTACCAACTTCTTTGAAAGAAATCACAGTATAAGTTCCAGGTGTGAAGAGTGACTATGGTCCTTAGTCACTCTTCATGCCTGAAACTTAAGTTATCCCCATGCCTCAACATCCAGCCAAACAATAGACAGGCCTATGAGGCAAACAGGGAGGTATACTCAACCATATGAAAGTCAAAGGACAGCATTTACCCAGAAACAAAGTTCATAAGGCCAGAAAAGAAGGAGGAGTGGAAACAGGAAACACCAGGAGGAAGTGAGATGAGTGTTATGTTGTGCAGATTCCAATCAATGTCGTGAAACAAATATTGAACTGTTGAAGGGAGAACTAGTTGCTCTGTAAACTTTCACCCAAATCACAATAAAAAGTTAACAAAATAAACAAACTCATTCCGTTTGTTTTTCAATTGAACACAGAAATAATTCTTTGGAGCACTAAACATTATGAACATTGATTCTAAAAGTTCTGATTTTATATAAGCTAAACTGTCTATGTAGTCTCTTAGTTTACTACTTTTAATCGGAATAGTTAATTTAATAGAAGTATCTATATGGCACAAGGAGCTCTGGTAGTATAGTGGTTACAAGTTGATCTGCTAACCTCTAGGGCAGCAGTTCTAAACTAAAAGCAGTTCTGCAGGAGAAGGATGAGGCTTTCTGCTCCTGTAAAGATTTACAGCCTCAGAAACCCTACGCAAGGTCACTGTGAGTTGGAACCGACTCCACAGCACACCACTATCTATGTTAAATTTATTTTCTATATATATTTTTTAATTTGACAGTTTTTTGAATAAATGATAAGTACCTTTCCTGTACAATTATCAGCAAATTATCCAGGATTTATCTGGTTCTCTCTTTTACTGTAGGGGTATGTGATTTTGTGTGTGTTCATATGTGTGCACACAGGTGCTTGGGGTAAAACTGGATTTGGGTAGTAGAAGGAGTAGTAAGAAGGTTTAAAATGTCCCTTTTCTTTAAAACACTGAAATGTTACTACTTACAGTAAAAGTAATCATTTAAAAACGTTATGAAATACTATACTTTGTCTTTAGTTTTGTTTTTGTTTTCTAATCTCCAAGTTATTAGTACACTGCTATCTTGGAATTTTCTGTAACATTCCCAAACAGTCCTAAAGGGTAGCCATTTATTAAATTAACAGGATCCTAACCCTTTGCAGAGAGAGGATTACATTTTCATTTCCCACAAGTCCAACAAGGGATAAGAAAGTAGAGATTGGTGGAGTTGGGAAAGGGTACCAGAGACGTAGTAAACCTGAATCACTGAGATGTTGGAAGGTAGAGTTCCAGACTGCCTCTGCCTAGGTTGCAGGAAAACAGAAAAGGGAAGTAAATAGTACATTTGGGATTCTTTATTTTATGCCTTATGATTGTCTAGAAGTGACCTAGCAGAAGCTATTTGGAGCCAGAGGAGAAAGGAGAATGATGGTCAAAGCAGGAGGGAATACAGATGTCACCAGGGTTATGATTGTCTGACTTAGGGACAACTCTTATCTGGTCCTAATGTTATGAAAATTTGCCCTCACTTTGAAATGTCTTGAATTGCCAACCCCCATTCACAAAATACTCTTCATCACAATCACCTTCATTTGCTGCATAGGCAGCTTTGAACTCATTCGAAAGGCTTTGAGCCTTTCCCTGAACTAAAACCAAACCAAACCTGCTCCATCTAGTCCATTCTGACTCATAGCAGTCCTGAACAGAGCTTCTGATGGTTTCCAAATTGTAAAGTTTTACAGGAGCAGACAGCCTCATCCTTCCCCCAGGGAGAAATATATTGGCATTGCATGTAGAACTAGTATTAGAAGTCCTTGTGTGGTGCTCTAGGCTTAGCACTGGACCACAAGGTCAGTTTAAATTGCAAAGTCACCAGTTGAAATCTACCAGCAACCCCTCAAAAAACCTATGCAGGGTCACTGTAATACTTGTATGTCTTCAAGCATCAGTGATAAGGCTGTGAGGCACGCAGAGAAGCTGGTCTATAGGTGAATGCCTCATGGGCCCCCACCTAATGGTACAGGATCCCTACCTCATCACATCCAAATGCATTCTTCCCCAGTAATACAAGCTGTCAGTTTGTCATACTGTGATGGCCTTTATGGTGCTTTGATGCTGGGAACTATGCCACAAGTATTTTAAACATTAGCAGGGTCACCCATAGTAGACAGATTTCAGTGGAGCTTCCAGACTAAGACAGACTAGGAAGAAGGAAGAGGCAGTCCACTTCTGAAAACCTTATGAATAGCAGTAGTGTCAGAATGAGCCCTCAGGTTAGATGCCCCTCAAAATATCACTGGGGAAGAGCTGCCTCCTCAAAGTAGAGTTGGCCTGAATGATGTAGTTGGAGTAAGTTGTTGAGACTTTCATTTCCTGATGTGGAGTGGCTCAAAATAAGAGGAAATACTGGCAATCATTTATTAATAACTGGAATGTATGAAATATGAATTAGAAAACTGAAAGTCCTCAAAAGTGAAATGGAACGTATAAAGAGCAATATCTTTAATGCATAAACATCAATGAGCTGAAATTGATCAGTACTGGTGATTTTGAATCAGACTATGCAATCTACTGTACAAGGATTTACAAATTGAAGACAAGAGGTATTACATTCATTGTCAAAAAGAACATTTCAAAATCTATCCTAAAGTACAGTACTGTCAGTGATAGGAAAATATTCATAGGCCTACAAGAAACACGAGTTAATGTGACTATTATTTAAAAATGTCCAAGAAAAAAAAAATTGAAGATTTTTACTAACATCTGCAATCTGAAACTGAACAAACATGCAAATTAAGATGCCTTGATAATTGCTGGTGACTGGAATGTAAGTGGGAAAGAAAGTAGTGGAAACTAAGGCCTTATTGGTAGAAATGATGTCAGTGAAGACATAATAGAATTTTGTAAGACCAATAGCATATTAATTGTAAATATCATTTTTCAACTACATAAATAACAATTATACATGTGGACCTCACCAGATGAGAACATAGGAATCAAATCAACTACATCTGAGGAGACAGATGATGGAAAGGCTTACCATCAAGCTTAAGAACAAGAACACGGACCAACAATTGCTCATAAGTAAGTTTGAGGTGAAGCTGAAAAAAATTAAGCAAGTTCAGGAGAGCCAAATTATGACGTTGAGTATATCCCACCCGTATTTAGAGACCACCTCAAAAAGAGATGTGATGCATTGAACACTAACGGTCAAGTTGAGTTGTGGGATGACATAAAAAGCATCAGACAGTTACTACAAGAACAAACAAGTTACTTGCCCAGGAAACATCAAGGCAAGTGGTCAGGTCCCCTCAGTGCAAACCCCCTTCCCAGAATAAGACTCAATGGGAATACACACTCTGATTGGTGACCACGCTCATCACCAATAAAGCGAAGTGAGGGAAAAACAGCAATGAAGTAGCGAGCTAAGCCCTACAATGTGGAGAGTGAAGTGTTCAGCTGATAAAAAGAGAGGGCATATGCACAAGAACACCCACACTTGCAGATAATACCCACTTGACCTGGCTTCAATGACTGGATGATCAGAGCTCAACCAGAAGAAGAAAGAAGAGGAAAAAAAGAGTAATCTGATTGAGATTTGATGAACTTGACCTACACCTATGAATGCAGTAACTCAAAAGAGGAAACAAATCCTTACAGCAAGAATCATTCCCACCCCCTCCACACACAGAGTAGACAGGGATGGGCAACTTGGACATTGGCTACCCAAAATGGGGGGTGGGGGGGCTACAAAGGCACGAAGTGACTGGCTTACAAGCTTTCAAGAGGGAAACGTAGAAACAGGGGGCCTGGAGGAAGGCAGAATCTCCAGTGAGTACTATCCAATCTGTCTAGGCAGAGCTGATGAAATGAAAGGCAGATGGTTCTCTTATAATACAATAGTGAATAATTGTTATCAGGACAGATTGTGAAGGTTGGAAATGTAAAGATAGATGTTTTGTAGCAAGGAAGGGAGTGCTTAACTTTCCAGTCTAGGATCGGAGGTCCCTAGGGCTATCAACAGAGAAGAGCCGAGAGTGGGACCCTACCCAGAGAAGCAGTGATGCCCAAGATGGAGGCAGAGATGATGACATAGAGTAATGGAGCAGCTGGGGACTTGAGATCCAGAGAGGGAGAGCGACTATGTGCCGAAGACTGGGGGTGGCGGGTAGTGTAGGGGGCAGGCTTTCAGGGTATGCCCTTTGGTTGGTTGATGATGCATGGAGGGGCTTCAAACCATGGCAATGAAATGATATACGATAGAATGAATGTAAAACTAATGTTCTCCCATGTAAACTATCATATAATTCACAATAAAACATTTTTTTTTTAAAAAAAGCATCAGACATGAAGAAAGCATGTGGAAATGATTAAACAATAGTATCATTGATATCACATACAAGTAAAATTTCGCCAAAGATAATTCAAAAACTGGTTGTAGAAGTGCACCCATTAACAGGTCCTAGTGTGGTGCTGTAAAATAAGCAGTGTACAGCAGTAACTACTAACTGCAAGGTTGGTGGTTCAACCCACCAACTGCTCTTTGGAAACTGTATACCAGCCTTGCAGTTAGCAAGACACTTAACAGCAACAATATGTAACTCAAACTAGATTTAGAAGAGGGCATTAAAAAATGGATATCATTGCTAATATCCAATGGATCTTTACTAAAAGCATAGAATACTAGAAAGATGTGTCATTGTGTATGGAAAGGCTTTTGACTATGTGTATCATAACAAATTCTGTGTAGCATTTCTAAAAGTGGGAATTAAAGAACAGTTAATTGCACTCATGTGGAACCTATATATAGACCAAAAGACAGTATTTTGAATCAGGGGATATTTCATGGTTTAAAATCAGTGAAGCTGTGCATCACTATTTTATATCCATTCACCATACTTATTCAATCTGTATGCTGAACAAACAATCCGAGAAAGTGTTCTACATGAAAAAGAATGAGACATCAGGATTTGAGGAAGACTCAGTAGCAACCTGAGCTATATAGATGACATAACTTGTTTATTTCGAATGAAGAGGTCTTGAATCACTTACTGATGAAAATCAACTATTGCAACCTTCACTGTGAATTGCAACTCAGCATAAAGAAAGTAAGAATCCTTATAATTGGACAAATAAACAATATCACAATAAAGGAAGAAAATATTGATGTTTTCAAGGATTTCCTTTTATTTGTATCCACAATAATAGCCCATGGATGCAGTAGTCAGGGAATCAAAATACATTTTGCACTGGGCAAATTTGCTACAAAGGATCTCTAAATTGTGAAGAAGCAAAGATGTTACTTTGGAGACAAAGGTGTACCTGACCCAAGTAATGGTATTTTCAATTGGCTTATATACTTGGGAAAGCTACACAATGAATAAGGAAGACTGAAGAATAATTGATGCCTTTGAATTATGGTGTCGGTGAAAAATGTTAAATATACCATGACTGGCAGAAGAATGCACAAATATGTACTGAAAGAAGTAAAGCCAGAATGATCCTTAGAAGTGAGGATGTCAAGACTTTGTCTCAGGTACTTTAAACATGTCATCAAGAGGGACCAGTCCCTGAAGAAAAACATCATGATATGCTTGGTAAAGCAGTGGATCACTGAAAAAGAGGAACACTCTCAATGAGATACTCTGACAAAGTGGCTGTAAAAGTGGGCACACATATAGCGATTACTGTGAGGATGGCACAGGGTCAGGTAGTGTTTTGTTCTGTTGTACATAGGGTTTTCTAGGAGTTGGAACCTATTGTACAACACCTAATAACAACAATACAAGCTGATTATGTCTTTCATGCTGCTGGGAGGTGTCAAACATCCAGTGCAGGTCTTACAATTCATGGTTGTTGTTCAGCATAGATCATAGTTAGCTGGATGAAGTAACCTCACTGAGGAATCTAAATTAATCAAAGGAGAAGAACAACCTGAAAAAAATCATTATTTATAATAGCGTTTCTAAGAAAAATTGCTAGAAATACAACTTAGTTTAGAAAAATATCTAGAAAATTATAAACGATTACTGAAATTTCTACTGAAAACAAGGGTTAGAAAGAGAAAGTTCAGCTGTGACACATAGTTCATTTATTTATTTTATTCATTCTCATTGTCTTTGTTTTCTATTAAAAATATGAATAATGATAAAAAATGATAGCCTATAGCTTATGTGCTATGACTATCTACATAGTTCTTTAAATTACTTAGCAATGCTTCTATTTGATTGAAATGATATGTCATCTACAGTTATACTTTAAGTAATCAAGTACCTTTTCATTTTTCAAAGAAAACAAGTTAAAGTAAAACATATGCATTTCTACTCCTTAAGTCCTTGAAGTATAGATGGTTTGGAAGAGGTCTTTAGCCAGCCAGGGAATTAAAATTTTATTGTGAATATTTTGCTGTTTTAGAAGATACAGTTGTCATATCATCGTCATTCCTTCTTTAGCTAGCATTTCAGGCTAAAGCCAGTAGTTTCTTTATTCTTCTTATTATTAATGTGATTCATCTCTCTGCTGGCAATCAGCTTCTTTTAACCATATATAAATTGCTGGATGTGTTTGCATGCACACAAAATAAACTGATACATATTAGATGAAAACTATGTTGAAGTAAATTGAAAGTTAAAACTCAGGGCAAATTTACGTTTAGACCAATCTAGAATCTGTATTTCTAATAGAACTAAATCTTACCATTCTATAAAGAGTGCTTTTTGAAATAAGTAGAATTAAAGCAGGCTCAAATACAAGAAATAATTGTCTATTGTCTATTATTTTATTACCTAGAATACTGCAAAAGCCTGAGTCTTTCCTTTAAATGTTATACTATATGGAACTTCCTTGGAATTAAGTTGACATCCTTAAGCCTGATATTTCTGGCACTCCTAAATTTAGATGTTATCTTGCTAACCTTAAAAATTAGGCTGCCTCAGACAATGAGTTCACCAAGATGGGCTCTTCCTTCTGACATGTTTTCTTCTTACCTCCATGTTTCCTTCTTACCTTCATTCAGCTGCTCTAACATTGCAATGCCCCTTCTCTTAAAGGTGAGTGTAATAGGTAGAATATAAACTTAGTTTCATGACAAACCAGTATTCTCAGTTTGAGTTTTCCCTTTATAAGCTATGTAACACTGAGTGAAACACTTTTAAACTCTAAGCCTCATGCAGTCTTGGTGGTGCTAACCAAAAGCCTGCTTACCAATCAAAAACCTGGAGATTTGAGCCCATCAGCTGTTCCCCCAACTTTGTAAAGGCATGTTAATCAGTTCCTCACACAATAATGCCTTGTAAAAAATAATCATAACAACTCAGTGGCTGAAAGTAATAATTTATTTCTTATGCATCTGTGGGATAGTTGGTCTTGGCTTTAGGTGCTGGACTAAGTTTAGAACTACTCCATGGATCTCTTTTCCTTTGGTGGATCAGTGGGCTGCAGGGATTTTTTTTTTTTTTTTTTTCCGTCCTAAGGATGGCAGAAGCATAAGAGTGAATATCCAATTATGCAAGCATAACTCAAGCTTTTGCTTGCATCATATTCACTTTTGCCCAAGCAAGGTTCATCAGTGGGATAGGGAAATAAACTCCAAATCTATTGGGAATCATTGTTAAGTCACAAGGCAAAGGGATATAAAGATAAATGTGAAGAATTGGGAATAATAGTGGAATTTCCCACAATGGCATCACTGGGGGATGAATTCAGTTAATCCAGTTTGGTCTCCAACACAGTATCTAGCAGAAAGGCACTCAACATACTTGAGAAACAGCACCTGTTCAAATCTTCTTTCTTAAGTCTCAAAGCACATGTCATTTACTCCGTGAAGTCTTCCTTGCTTTCAGGTTTAATTAAAATGAACAGCTACTTCCTTAGGGCTCAATGCGTTGTCTATTTTTTATTTCACTTAAGGCCTTCATATCTTATCCTGCAACATATTTAATAAGCAGATTGTATAACTCTTATAGGTAGTGTTCTGTAATGGAACTTCCAATTCTTTTCATCTAGTAGGGACTCAATAAATACTTGTTTAGACATTAGAATACATTTTTATTTGCTCTTTTGTTGAAGGAGACCTGGGATGACCTACATCCAGTTCTTGTATCTTCTCATCAATCTTAAATTTTCTTATAACTCAAGTGCTTGCCATTTAATAGAACAATGTAGTTCCCCTTTTTTTTAGCAAAACAAAGCCAAGACAATTCAAATATATGTATATATACATATTTTCTTTAAATACCTATTGTTTGCTTTAAATGCCTATATAGATCTATATAGATTTAGATGTAGTGATGGTGGTACTTATTTACCGTGGAATATGCTGAGTGAAATTAGTCAGTCACAAAAAGAGAAATACTGCATAGGACCACTACTGTAAAAGACTAAGAAAAAGAAATTATACTAAAAGGGGCTAGGGGGAAGTCTTTGTTGGTTGTTGGGAAATTGGTGATGGGTGGGGAGAAGGGGGGAGGGCAGAGCACAGAGTGGGGATTGGTCACAGGAGAGCTTGGGTGCTAGGGGGGCAATATACAGGGAGGGAGAGGGAAGTGGAGAAACGGGGCAGATGGGAGAACAATTGGGCATGTTAGAAAGGGCTAAAGGGGACAGACATAAAGGACGATATATGCACAGCCTTGGAACGGCAGGGCTCTGAGATACAGGGATTGAGTCATGGTTGGAATGGTGGGGGAATCATGTTAAGATGCTTGACTGTTTTTGTTTGTTTTAATCTTGGTTTCCCTTGCATTATAATATAGAGTAGACACTGGAGAGGTAGAGAAAGGAATAGTCAGAAACACCATACTAGAAGGCTTGTAAGTCTGTCTTCTGCCTATGACTGATTGGAATATCTAAAATGGGGCTACAGCGTACCCAGTGAACGAGGCTTCTTGCGGAGCCTTTGCAATACATAAAACTATAGGTAGAAACCAGAACCACATCCAGATCTCCAGAGATGAGAAATCTCCACTTGAAAGGATAAGCAGACTGGCCTGGAGCAACTGGAAGAATAAAAGATACCTCTTGAAAGAAAGACCTGCAGGAAAAATGGAGGCAGATGGACTGTTACTACAAGAACAAACAAATCGCTTCCCTAGGAAACATCAAGGCAAGTGGCCAGTCCTCTCAACACAAACCGCTTTCCAAGACTAAGACTCAATGGAAATGCACACTCTGATTGGTGACCACACACATTATCGATGGGGGGAAGTGGGGTAAAAGCAGCAATGAAGCGGCAAGCTAAGACCTACAGTGTTCAGTGGACTTCTGTGGACCCAGTTGGGGACCTGGTTGGCAAGCAGTGTGAAGAGGCCTGGGGACTCTTGGGCCCAGTCAGTGGCATGGCTATGGAGGACTCGAGAGGAGAGCAGAGCTACTGGGAAGAGAGGACATATGCATAGGAGCGCCCACACTTGCAGATGATACCCACGTGACCTGGACCGGATGACTGGATGATCGGAGCTCAACCAGGAAAGGAAAGAAGAGGGGAACAACAACAACACAAAAAAAGCGTGAGCTGATACAGTCTGATGAACTTGACCTATACCTATGGAGCAG
>NW_006408557.1:1368692-1399229 GCF_000296735.1 Chrysochloris asiatica
GAAAGGGACTGTGGGCCGAAAACTGGGGGGAGGAGGGGGAATTGTAGGGGGTTGGTTTCTGGGATATACCCTTTGGGTGGTTGATGATGCATGGAGGGGATTGGAACCATGGCAATGAGATGAAATGCGATGGAATGAATGTAAAACTAAAGTTCTCCCATGTAAACTATCATATAATTCACAATAAAACATTAAAAAAAAAAAATCCTTGTTTGAATCTCTGCCCTGGTGCTAATTAGCTGTGCCTCAGCTTCTTCATCAGGATTCGGGTCTTAAATGGATTAATTCTCCTATGTCCTTTTGGTTACAACTCTACCCATTGAAAATGAGGGTCTAATAAAAGAGGGAAGAATCAATAGCCTATTTTTGTACCATGGCTTATCATCGCATTGGAATCAGTAATGAAGTATAATGTTCCTTTTTATTAATAATAATTTTCAGAATTTGAAATATGTTCATTTCCTCTTACTGAGGAGTTTGTATTTATTTATTATCTGCATTCCTTCTTTAAGGTGACTAGATATATTGCTTTTTTAGAAAGCTTGGTTGTAATGTGTCATCCAGAATGATTGAGTCTCAATATAAAACGTATCAAAATAATTTTAGAAGAATTTGCTTTGAATGCCTATTGTCTTCTTGATAATTTGAACTGAGTTTCCTCATATACATTGTGCACTACAATTTTATATTATTTAGAATTGGATATTGCTTAGCATTTCACACAAACAACTATTTATATCCCTTGGTCTGTAAGCCAGTGTCACTCTGATACCAAATTATATAACTGTTAATGCCATTTCACCATGTTAATGTTATATTTGGAGGTAAAGCCAACAAAACATGCTGATTGTTTTGATATAGAAGTGAGAGTGTGAGAAGAATCAAGAGTAACTACTTGGTTTTGGGGTTGAGTTCCAACTGGTGAATGGTGACACTATTTATTCCCTTTGGTGGACAATATGGAGGAGAAGCAAGTTTAAGATGGAGCATCATGAATTCTCTGTTAACATCTAGGTAAGGATGTTAAGAAGCCACTGAATGTATGAATCTGGGTCCCTTGAATTGAACCTTGTGGTACACTGACACTTAAAGATCAAGCAGAAGAGAGATCAGGAAAGGCAGCTGAGAAAACATGACCACTAAAGTCAGAGGAAAACCAAAAGAATGAAAAGCCTTTAGCCTGCTAATATATAATAACTGGCATTGGGCATTGCAGATGCTTTTGGTAGGATTCCGTAAGGTGTACTAGAATGACTGTATGAGCACATGTGGGGGAACACCTATTACTCTTACTAGAATGGACCTTACTGTTTTTACTTTTCTTCATTGATATGCAGCAGGAATACAAGATATTATCTTGAATAATATGAAACACCGAAACGAGTGAATTTGAAATTCATCATTGATAACATGAGAATCTAATATTATGCCCACTGTTAAAGGGAATTCTCCATTCTCATTTTCCCCCCAAAAGAGATGATTATTTCTCTCAGGTTACTTCATATTGATGACCATTTTAAATTCTACAGGAGAACAAATTTTAATTCGTACAGAATCTTTTCATAATCCATGAATCTGAAAAGTAGTAGATACTTAACATATTGGCCCCAAAATTCTGTTTTTACTTATATCTGTGTAAAAGTACAGCCATAAAAGAAATTATGACCCAATATATCTTCTATTATTTAAAATGTCAAGTTCCCATGTCTCAAAAGTTAGTACCAGATTTTCTATATCTATGTTTAGTTTTTTGAATTTTTTTTTTTTTTTTTTTTTTAAGATGGAAAGAACACGAAGTATTCTGGTAACTTAAAATTACTTATGGCACATTCCTGTAATTTTAATCACTAGCACATGTAACAATTTATAGATTTTTTTAGACAATGTTCATTTATAAATGAGTAGAACTGTGAGCAAATGAATTAACCTGAAGTCTTTATTATTTAAACATTCTTTCTAGAAAGTGCTTTAAAAATAAACAGGCTTAAGTACTTTCTATTTGAATTATTGCTTTCCCTATTTTTCTGATATTGGTCCTGAGATATGCATTTTTGTTTGGTATATTTATAGCTAAATTTATAGTTAGATTGAACACCCAAGCCTTCCTTTTATGTCTGTTTTGTCTACTGGCGGCAGTTAGGTTCAATTAGAAAACCTTATAGAACATGGGAAACGATTCCACTTTCAATGTCTGTATCAGTAGCAGCCAGAAGTGAGTTCCAGATATATTTAGAATTACTCAGAGGTAGAGACTAAATTCTGTAAAGATTCTGGCCATCAAAATAATTGGCACATGGCAAAATTTTACATATTTTTAGCATAATTTGTGCTTTGATGTCTTTTATTGTAGTAGGAAAACATACACATGAGCTATAAATTGGTACTACACTATTACAAAGTTCTGTAACACCAGATTCATCTCAGCAAGGTTATGTATGAATATGCAGCTGCTGTAGCCATAATGTCAGTTCTGACTCACAGCAACTCTGTAAAGGGTGTCTGAAGCTGTAAATCTTTATGGGAGCAGAAAGCCTCATCTTTCTCCCACAGAACAGCTGGTGGATTTGAACTGCTGACCTCCCTGTGAGCAGCATAATGCATAATCCACTATGCCACAAGGGCTCTGGAATATATATGTATAAATATTTCTAATTTTATAATTAATATTGTTTTTCATTGTGTTTTCACCCAAAATATATAAGTGAAAAATTATGATTAATAGGTGAAGTGACTAGAAAGCTCGGAAGCTGCTTAGATTAGCATTTGACACATAACTACTTTATAGCTACCATGTAGATGAGTTTCTCATGATTTATTTTTCCTTAACATTTTCTAAGAAAAATGAAAAACAACATTTAATGGTGTTTAGTATAACATAATTGTCTTTACAGGCCAGTATAGTTGGTTTTACTCTTCCTATAGTTTAAAATAAGGAGCTTTAGTAGTGTAGTAGTTACGAGTCTGGCTGCCAACCTCAGGGTCAGCAGTTTGAAACTACCAGCTGTTCCGCAGGAGAAAGATGAGGCGTTCCGCTCCCGTAAAGATTCACAGCCTCAGAAACCCTGTACAGGGACGCTGTGAGTCGGAACCGACTCCACGGTACTTACCAACAACCAACATAGTTTAAAATGGAGTCCTAGTGTGGCACTGTAGAATAAAGCTCTGGGCTGCAAGGTCAATTTGAACCACTAGGTTGGCTATTCAAACTCACCAGCCACTTCTTGGAAACCCTATACAGAGTCCCTATGAGTTGTAACCAACTTGATGGTACTTAACAGCAACATAGTTTAAAATTAATGATATAAAAGTACTTGGCAAGTTATAGAAATGATATGAATTTGAATATTTATTATTATTTCTACAAATTATATGGATATCATTAATCGTTATAATTTAAAATAAATATACCCGAATAGTCAAATTTCTATATAACCATGCTACATAAAATATTTTAAACCAAGAAACTTCTATTTTTGATGATATGACTGATTCAATAGCCTAAAAACAAAAAACAAAACACTTGCTTAAGCACTTAAATATTTTATCTAGAATCTTTAATAAAATTCAGAGTATATAGTTGTGCTAGCTTGAAAGTAAAGAAATCCTCTGAAGTCCCAATATTGAAAGCATTACTATAAATATATAGGGAGCATTGATCCTATCTGGCTTGGATGATTCTTGACATCCATGTGGGGAAAGGAACCATAACTTAGAGCCATGCAACTTAGGTAATATTTGTAACGACAAACTGACCCTTGTATGGAATCGGCAGCAATTTACATTTACACTACCTGTTTGTCCCCAAACCCTCAAGCTAAGTATTCCATTTGAAGTATTCTTGGATGATTTATAGAAACATGTGAAACATTTATAGAAACATGTGAAAGATACCATTAGAAGTGTTGTGGTTGTTGTGGAGTCAGTTCTGACTCATAACAATGCTGTATAGGGTTTCCAAGGAGTGGCTGGTGAGTTTGAACCGCCAACCTTGCATTTCAAACTGACCTTATGGGTCACTGCTTCTATTATGGCTCCATAGAAGTATACACTTTCAATAAAAGTCTCAAAGAATTTTGTGGTTAGAATTAAATATTCCTAAGCTTGGTATGAAAAATCACGAAACATATAAGGAAAATGTCATGGTCTAGGATAGATAAAATCAATAATCACCAAGTAAGCATGTAAATACATATGTTTACTATGCTTATTAAAAGATAATTGATATATTATTAAGGGATAAAACACTGTCAAAATGATTAAGTAGGCTTTTTAAATAATCAAATAAAATTTGATCATAGAACAAAAATAATACTTTTAAAAAAATCACTGCATGGAGTAAACAGTTGATAACTGGAAGAGTTGAAGTATAAAGAGGCAATAAATTGAAAATGTAAGAGTCAGATTAAGAAATATGAAGGTATGGATGAACAGATGAGCAAGTGTAGCATACATTTAATTGGAATTCTAAGAGGAGATAGGCAGATATTTGAAAATATAATGGCTAAGAATTTTTCAGAATTGATAAAAGGTTACAAATCTTCAGTTTCAGAAACATCAATAATCCTAAACAAGATTAAAGGAAATTGATATCTATACAAATTGTAGCCTCACTATAGAACTCCAAAATCAGGAATAAAATAATAAAAGCAGCCATAAAGAAAGGACAACTAACCTACATGGAAAACAACTATTCATCTGAGAGTTATGGCTTGTTACATGAATGAAAGAAAGAATGTTATATAACAGAAGTTTTTCAGTTCTGTGAATGAACAATAGTTAACTAATTAAATGTGTAAACTGTGAAACTGACTTTCCAAAATGGGAATAAAATAAAGATACCTTTCAGAAAAGTAAAAATAAGAGGATAAAGCACTGACCACAAGGTTGGTGGTTCAAATTTACCAGTCACTCAACCTGGCCTTGTGGTCCAGTGCTTTATTCCACAGTACCACTCCAGGACTTCAAATTAAGTAATAATAAAATCATAGAAACTGAGTATTTGTTACCTAAGTACCCACACATGTATGCACATGTTCTCACACACAAGCTCATTAATTGTGGATCAAAAGCGTAGTCAGTAATTTGTCACCTTGTAGTCCTTACTTTGATCCAACAAGAGAAATATAAGTTTACCAGTGTAAAAATGACATTAAAAGCAGCATTTTAAAGAAAAGAGATACTTGCTGTTATACCTGGGAGGAAATATGGGTGTATTGAGCTCACGTCTGCAGACCAGGTAATGCATAATTATGTAAAAATTTAAAATTTGCCAATATTATGAAGTTAATTTTTTTATCTATTGGGGATTCAGTGGTAGAATTGTGGTGGCTTGCATGTTGCTGTGATTATACCACCTGTATTTTAAATATCAACAGGGTCACCCATGGTGGACAGGTTTCAGCTGAGCTTCCAGACTAAGACAGACTAGAAAGAAGGAGACAGACTACTTCCAAATATTTAGTCACTGAAAATGTTACAAATAGTAGTAGAACACTGTCAACACCAGAATATTAAATATTGAAACAAAACAAAAAGCGCCAGAATATTGTCAGGTCCAGTACTGGAAGATGAACCTCTCAGGTTGGAAGGTGCTCAAAATACAAACATGGGAAAGAGCTGCCTCCTCAAAGTAGAGTTCACCGTGATGACACGAATGGAGTAAAGCCTTCGAGTCCTTCATTTGCTTATGCGGAACTACTCAAAATGAGGATAAAGAGATGCACTAATAATCAAAACATGGAATGAACGAAGTGTGAATCTAGGATAATTGGAAGTTGTCAAAAATGAAAAGGAATGCATAAACATTGATATCCTAGTCATTAGTGAGCTGAAATGGACTAGTATTGGGCATTTTGAATACCAGAATCATATGGTTTAATATTCTGGGAATGACAAATTGAAGAGGAATGGTGTTGCATTCATCATCAAAAAGAACATTTTAAGATCTATCTTGAAGTACAATGCTATCTGTGATATGATAATACCCATACGCATATAAGGAAGGCCAGTTAATACTAGTACTATTCAGATTTGTGCACCAACCACTAAGGAAAGTGATGGTGAAATTGATGAATTCTACCATCTTCTTCGGTCTGAAATTGATCAAATGTAATCAAGATGTATTGATAACTACTGGCGATTTTAATGCAAAGGTTGAAAACTAAGAGGAAGGATCAGTCATTGGCCTTGGTGATAGATACAGTTCTGGAGATTGCATGATAGAATTTTGCAAGATCAGTGACTTATTCATTGCAAATTCCTTTTTTAAAGACAATTGTACACATGGAATACATGGAAGTATAGCCAGAAGGTTCTTAGAAACCAAGATGACCAGATCAAACCATAATATTTTCAATATGTATGTGGAAGTTGAACAACGAATAAAGAAGACCAGAGAAGAATTGATTCATTTGAGTTATGGTATTGGGGGAGAATGTTAAAAGTACCACAGAATGCCAAAAGAACACACAAATCTCTGTTGGAAGAAGTACAGCCAGAATGCTTCTTAAAAGCCAGGAGAAGAGCCAGACTTCATATTTCATACTTTAGACGTATTATCAAGAGGTATCAGTCCTTGAGAAGGGCACCATGCATTGTAAAGTGGAGGGTCAGTGAGAAAAAGGAAGAGCCCCAACGAGATGGATTGGGATAGTGGTAGTAGCAATGGACTCAAACATAACAATGATTGCGAGTTTGTTGCAGGAGTGGGCAGTGTTTCATTCTATTGTGTATAAGGCTGCTATGAGTCAATGCTAACCGGACGGTGCCAACCTAACAACTACAACATGCAGAGACCAAAGTTAGTTCCAGCCAATACACCTCATGTGCAGTCACCACAAATCTATCTATAGAAGCTGGTATATTGCAATGATGCTAAACAGGTTACAGCAGCGCTTCCAGACTAAGATAGAGTAGGAAGAAATGCTTGGTGATGCACATCCAAAAATCAGCCATTGAAAACCTTATGGATTACAATGACCCTGATCCAGAACCCATCATGAGGATGGTGCAGTCTGAGTAGTGTTTAGTTTCATTGTGCATGGGGTTGCCAGGAACAGGTGCTAAAATGACTTCAACAGTATGTTTACAAATCAACTTTTTCAGACATGACCCATTTCTCCAGGTTGGTTATATGCTGAGGAGTCAGTTCCCACTCATAGCAACCCTGCATAGGGTTTCTGAGGCTGTAAATGTTTAAGGGAGCAGAAAGTCTCATCTTTCTGCTGTGGAACCGCTGGTAGTTTCAAACTGCTGACCTTGAGGTTGGCAGCCCGACTCATAACCACTACGAGACCTGGCAATTTTACTAATGTTACAAATGGTACTCAAACTAAATCAATACCTCAAAAGTGACCTCAAAAGGAAGGAAATGTAACTGACTTGATATCTGTTAAGAGAATGCAAACCATATTTATTTACTTAGAAGAAATATGCAAACCATATTTATTTCACTGGCATAGCTGATTACAAGGATTCTGCTAATATTTATCTACTGTAGGTTGATCAAATTCCTTGTGTGATTTTCTAGTATTTTAGAGCAAATCTCAGAAGTGTGAAGTCTCCAAGACCCTTCAGGGTTCTGTAAATTCAACTCTACTTTCATAATAATACTAAGGTGCTGTTTGCATTTTTTCACCCTCAATCTCTCTAAGTGCATAGTGTTTTCCAGATGCTACATGACAAATAGTATCATAACATATTGAATGTAAAAGCAGTTACGAGAATCTAGCAGATTTTTTAAAACCAGACATTAATGTTATTTGTAAAAATATAAAATGATTCTATTTTTTCCTCACTAGACTTTTTGCTTTATAAAATATTTTAGATTTTCATAAAGCATATGTTATTTACATCAAATTGAAAGGCATTGTTATTTTAAAACGAATCAATTAAACTTCTTAAATGTCTCAGTTATTTCCTAATATGGAAAATATCTATAAAGATAACAAAAGTAAAATTGAGATTTTCATTAATGTTTAAGACTATAAGAGAATCCTCTTAGATTCTAAGAAGGAAAAGCTTGAGACTCATTGTTCTAAAGTAAAATAAAGGTAATGTTGTAGTCAAGTGATACTTTAAGTAGGCATGGAGTGATTAGACAAGGAGCTGTGGAATAAATCACTTTTAAAGGGAAAGGCGTTTCTAGTTTTCTTGGGCAAACTAAGTATTGTGTATTATCTGTAATCTTCAGTGGACTTTCTCTGTGGTAAATTACAGTCCCAAATGTTTTCATAGCTCCAACCTTGAACTGTTGTTTTAAGATAGACACCAATAAATACGAAAGGTCTACTGGGAAGGCAGAGAGCATTTTCAGATTTATGAGGCGAGGGGAAATCAATAGTCTTCCTATGGCCATGAAAGTCATGAGTAGCACAGGTAGTCTTATGCAAAGTTGACAATATCATGAAATATGTGTCTTTGCTTTGGAATGTTACCAGAATAACAGTGACATTATAAAGGAAAGTCCATTTTTTAGCCTGTATTTCAGGAGGAATTTTGGACTCCTGATTTCTTTGCTTTGTTACTTCACTCTGGCTGAGCTTTAAGAAGGTTTTTTCGCTGTTATTTGTTTTTTCTTAAAAGTTGGATAACCTACTCACATTCCTCTGACTTCTGGCTCATACACTTTTTTTCCCTTTCAAATCTTAATGAAAACTTCTTGGTTCCTAGGAGTTCTTATTCCTTATACAGCAAGTCATGCACTTTGTCGTCTTAGTAAGGAATGCATTAATAAACTTAACTCCTTCTTTGAAGAAGAATTTGCAGTGCTTTTTGGTGAAAATTAATATTCTATTACCAAGGCTGTCATTTCACCACATAGGAGAATAAAAGACACTGAAGTCACACTTGAGGATAATTGAAATTGAGTTTCAGTCTGCATTATACCACAATGACTCACATTTTGGGGAATTTTTTAATGTCTGTGTTCTTATAGAAGTGAGAAAATTTTTTGTATTCTCCTGAAATTTTACATCAGGACAATTTTAACTCACTGGCTTGAAAGAACATAGTTCCAATGATTTTTCTTAGACTGGACCGTGGCGTTTTAGATATATTGTATTTACCTACAAAGTTCATAGTGTTTCTTTCTATGGCATTAAATACTTTCTTTCTCTAAGGGGAAATAAAGATAACATTTGTCCCAATTGTACCTTTAAATAATGTTCCTGGAGTACATCAATGGCTACTGAATAGATACGTAAGAGGTGGTTCAGGTCGTTTCCCTCAGAGTATAGCTGTTATGAGTCAGAACCCACTTGACAGAACCTAACAACAACAATCCTTTGGCTATGTGAGTTTTCTATCACAGAATATGCAGAACAGCTCATGTTACTTAATTGTCCATGAAAATGTTTTGCAATTAAGAATAATTTAAATGTCAAAGAAAAATCTTTTTTTAAAAGAAATTGATAATGTATCAGTATCTGGAGAAGTATCATAGCATAGTGTGAAGAAATCAATTCAAAGCAGTTAAATCTACACACAATTAACTCTCTGGAGAGCTAAAACCTTTGACATCTGTGTTTTGCTTTTGCATCCCTGAAAACTTGGACTAAGCAATTGACTTGCAGAAATAGTTACAAAAACTCATTAGTTATAAAATAAATTTTAAAATGTAAATGTTGTTTTTAACCCTATTGTTGTTAAGTGTCCTACCATAGTGACCCCTTATAGGGTTTCTGAGCAGCTGGTGGGTTTCAATCCCTGACCTTGTGGTTCAAACTTTTCTTGTGGTACTGCAGCGCCACACCAGGACTCGCACTAACCTCAAGGTTGGTGGTTCAAATCCATCAGCTGTCCTTGGAAACAGGGTCTCTGTGAGTTGAAATTGACTCCACAGCACTTAACAACAATGTTAAGGTATTAAAATCTGTAGGATAAGCACTGGACTGTGAACCACAAGGTTGGCAGTTCAGAGCCCATCAGCTGCTCCTTGGAAACCCTATACATGTTTGCTATGAGTTGGAATCGACTTGACCACACTTCCCAACAACAACAGCATTGCCTTGTTGGAGCCTTGACGTGATGCTTTAGGATAAGCACTTGGCCTCAAGGTTAGTTTGAACCATAAGGTTGGTGGTTTAAACCCATCGGCTGCTCCTCTTTGAAACCTTATACAGGCTTGTTATGGCTCTCTGACATTTAACAACAACCACAATGCCTTGTTAGGGAAATTCTACTCCATCCTTTAGGGTCACAATGAATAAAAATTGATTCAAATGAAATAGGTTTAAGGCCTGTCCTGGTGTGGTGTTGTGGGCTAATGCGTCAGACTGCAAAGTCATTTGAACTGCAATGTTGGTGGTTCAAGCTCACCAGCTGCTCCTTGGAAACCCTATACAGGGTTGCTATGTGTCGGAATTGACTCAATGGCACATAACAACAACAACAAATATTTTAAACAAAAATTATTTGTTAATGATTTAAAAAAGTGAAATGTTTTAACTCAATAGCTAAAACAATCTTAAATAAAAGAACAAAGGTAGAGGACTCAAATTTATAATTTCAACTTTACTACAAAGCTACAGCAGTCAAAACTGTATGGTGCTGGCATATGGAATAGAGAGGTCAATGGAATAGAATTGAAAGTCCAAAATAAACTCATCTATCTAAGGTCAATCAATTTTGACAAGAATGCTTGGGCAATTGAATAGGAAAAGAATCATCTCCTCAATAAATGGTGCTAGGACAATTGAATTTGTTGTTGTTATTGTTGCTATGTGGTTTTGGATAGATCCTGACTCATAACAACCCTGTACAGGGTTTCTGAGACTGTAAATCTTTGCAGGAGCAGAAAGACTCATCGTTCTCCAACAGAGTAGCTAATGAGGTCAAAGGGCAGATCTTGTGGTACGAAGTCCAGCTTTTTTTTTTTTTTAATGTTTTATTGTGAATTATATGATAGTTTACATGAGAGAACTTTAGTTTTACATTCATTCCATCGTATATCATTTCATTGCCATGGTTCCAATCCCCTCCTTGCATCATCAACCGACCAAAGGGTATATCCTAGAAACCCACCCCCTACACTCTCCCCTTCCCCCGCAAGTCTTTGGCCCACAGTCCCTCTTCCTCTCTGGATCCAAAGACCCCAGTCGCTTCATCACTCCACATCATCCTCTGTCTCTATCTCAGGCATCTCTGTTTCTCTGGGTAGGATCCCACTCTTGGCTCTTCTCTGTTGATGGTCCTAGAGACCTCCGCTCCTAGACTGGAGAATTAATCACTCCCTTCCTTGCTACAAAATGTCTACCTTTGCATTTCCAACCCTCCTAATCAGTCCTGATAATCATTATTCACTACAGTATCACAAGTTCCCCATCTGTATTTCATTTCATCAACTCCACCGAGACAGATTGGATAGTACTCACTGGAGATTCAGCCTTCCTCCATACCCCCTAGCTCTAGGTTCCCTCTTGAAAGCTTGTAAGCCAGTCACTTCTTGCCTTTGTATTCCCCCCTCCCCATTTGGGTATCCAATGTCCAAGTTGCCCATCTCTGTCTACTCTGTGTGTGGAAGGGGTGGGAATGTTTCTTGCTGTAAGGATTTGTTCCTTCTTTTGAGTCCCTGCATCCATAGGTGTAGGTAGAGTTCATCAGATTGTATCAGCTCACTCACAAAATCCAGCATTTTTATCCTTCAAGGTCACTATGCTCCCTGGAAAATTGAAGTCACATGTAAATAAATAAGTTATACTACATGCAAATATTAACTCAAAATAGATCAAGAAACTAACTAAAAGAGTTAAAACTATGCAATAAAATAAGTTAAAAAAAATTAAAAGAAAAAACATCGAGGAGTTTAAGACTTAGCTGCTATACAAAAACCATGTAGACCAAAAAGCATCAGAATGCCAGATGAAGCAGAAGAGAAATTCCAGATATAAACCCATATAATGAAGGAAAAAAATTCAGGTGATGTGATAAGTGGTGTTTAGACAGCTAAGTAAGTAACCATATTTAAGAATTTAATCCGTAACATAGTTGGACAGAATAAGCTTCAAATAAATCTCACATTTAGATGTTAAGAAATAGAGAAAAAGTACTTGAAGCAAACATGGGGGAATTCTTTAGAAATTTTAAATGAGGAAAACTTTTCTAAGAAGTTTGAATCAAAAGCTAGAATTCACAAATAGATTTTACAAGGCAAAAAAGTACTATAAGACAAATGACAAATACGGGGGAAATAGCATCAGATAAGATTCACATTTTGCTAATGTAAAGAGTTTCTAGACAGCAATGAAGATATAAGCACGGTAGCTCTGTAGGAGAAGTACAGAACTGCAAACCACAAAGTAGGTGGTTTGAGACCACCAACCACTCGGTGGGAGATTTTTTTCTGCTCCTGCAAAGATTTATAGCCTCAGAAACCCTATAAAAGATCGCTGTGAATCGATACTTAAAAAATCAACATAAATCTATAAGAAAAATGAATTAAGTTTAAAAAAATTCACAGAAAAGGAAATTCTCTTAAAAATATCCCTAATAAAGAGATCTGAGATACCATTTTTTAAAACTGATCAAGACTAACATGTAGAAGTTTACTAATGCACTGTTTCAAACACTACATGTAAGCTTGTTAATTATTTAAAACCTCAGAAGTACTTTTTAAAAAAATATCTATGAAAATGGAAATGTCTTTTAATTCATGAAACAACAATTCTATTTCTGGGAATATAACTGACAGAACAGCCGATAATCAGATGATAAATACCAGTATTGCCTTAAAGTTGTTAAATATTTTGAATATCAATCTGAGCTAAAAATTTATTCCCACACATGTGAAGTAATGTATGTACAACATTAATTACTGCACCACTTTTTTCAAGAACAAAATATTGGAGCAAAGCTAAATGTCACTCTGAAGAGAACTGGCTAAATAAATTATGGTGCAAGTAATACTGTTGTTAAGTTCAGACTCACAGCAACCCTGTATAAAGTTTCAGAAAAGAGATTTGTGGGTTTGAACTGCCAACATTGCAGTTAGCAGTCCAGCGCTTAGCCTACAGCACAAATGCAATGCTATGAACTATAAATAAAAGAGTGCAAAATCTAATTGTTTTTGTTACTAAGGGCCATCAAGTTGGTTCTAACTTATAACGCTCCTGTATAAGGTTTCTGAGGAGCGGCTGATGAGTTTAACCACCAGCCTTGGGTCCAAACTAACCTTGCTGTCCAGTGCTTGTCCTACAGCGTCACATCAGGACTGTCTTTAAGAACTTGCATGAAAATAATCATAAACTATATTATTAAATGGAAAGAGTAGAGTATAGCTTTGCTGTGCATTGTCGGCTAACCTTTATGGAAAGAAGGGGTAAAATAATTGCATATATTCATATTTATTTAGATATTCATAGATAAATCTAAACAACTATATGTTGTTGTCAGTAAATGTTGTAAAGTCAGTTCTGACTCACAGCAAAACTACAGAGAGTTTCTAAGGAGTTTCTTGTTGTTTTGAACTCTCAACCTTGTGGTTAGCAGCTCAGTGCTTATCCTACAGTGCCACACCAGCACTACATAAGAGTGCATTGGTAACAATGTTACCTGTGGAACAGAGGAGGTGAGTAGTAGATGAATGAGGCACAGGAATAGGAGCAAGGAGTCCTGGTGTGGCGCTGTAGGATAAGCAATGGACCAAAATGTTGGTCTGAACCAAACGGTAGGTGGTTCAAACTCACCAATTGCTCCTTCAGAAACTGTATAGAGGGTTGTTATGAGGTGGAACTGACTCAACAGTACTTAACAACAACAACAACAACTCTATGAGGAGCTGTGATGCAGTGGCATCACTAGAGTAGGTGTCACCTAGTGCCTGGTCTTGTGGTATCCCTCACACACCTCTCATCCCCTACCTCCTCCTGTACTGAGCCATACAGAATTCATAGTAATGTCTATTATCAATTTTAATCATAGAATGATATGTGATAGTGGCCTAAGTTGCTTAAATGTAATATTTCTTAGATTATATGAATACTAACAACCGTATTGTCTTGTAAAATATTTCTACATTGAATTACATTATTAATGACAACATTATTAGTAACTGAGTTGAAGCCTTTTAAATATTTTTCTCCTTTTCATTTACTCACTACTTCATTCTCAAAAGAATTATTGATATAGTTACACAAATACTAATTACAACAATGTTATAGCTGCTGTTTATGTTAAGTGCTATTGAGTTGATTCTGATTCATAGTGAACCTGTGTAGGGTTTCAAGGATGTAAGTCTTTGCAAGCGCGGGAAACTTCATCTGTCTCCAGAAGGGCAGCTGGTGGGCTTGAACCACCAACCTTGTAGTTCAGAATCCAGTGCCCATCCTAAAGAGCCACTGCACTCCCATGTTGTAGCTAAAACACTAGAAAAATTGACAAAATCAGTAACTATAAAACATTGTTACTGTTATTGTTAAGTGCCGTCAAGTTGGTTCTGACTTGTAGTGACCCTGTATAGGGTTTCTGAGGAGTGGTTAGTGAGCTTGAACCGCAGACCTTGTGTTTCAAACTGACCTTGCAGTCTAGTGCATTAACCCACAGCACCACACCAGGACAAAAACAACAGTGTGTGCTTATTGTAATGTGTGCAACCCAATGCACGTGATTCTAAGTATCACTGTAATTGGGTAATAATATAAGGACAGCTCTGACTTGACACATTAGAAAGTTAAAAAGTAAATTAGCATAAAGTTTTAGTCTTATAAGTATCCTGACACATGTAAGCTGAACTTACAAAAAATGGCTTTTTTTTATAACTAACTACAGGGACTTTTTTTTAAAAAGAATAAATTTCTGCTGAAGCATTAAGTAAAAATTTTATAGTCAAGTCATTTTGGAGACATCCCCTCTGAAGATGTCCAGCCCAGTAGCTGCCCCATGGGAAAAAAAAATGTGTCAGTCTGCTTCTATAAAGATTGTCTTCTGTTAATTTTAAAAGCAAAATCCTTTAGAGTAACTTAAGCTAGGTTGAATATATGGAATATGTTTAATCTTTTTTTAAGAAAAGAAAATAATTTTATGAAAAGACACTGATTATTCCAAGGTGATTTTACCAAATGCCTTTTCTGTATCAACCAATATGATCATATGGCTCTTTTCTTTCTTTTTAAAATTTAAATGTTAGATTATGCTGATTGTTTTTCTAATATTGAATTATCTTTGCAGCCCTGGAATGACTCCCACTTGGTCATGATGTATTAATTTTTATATGTTATTGATTTCTGTTGGTTAGGATTTTGTTGAGAATTTTTCTCTTCTGTGTTCATGAGGGATTTTAGTCCATAATTCTCTTTTTTAGTGACTTGCTTGCCTGGTTTTGTTATGAGGGTTATTCTCACTTCATAAAATGTATTCAGGAGTTTTTAATCCTGTTCTATATTCTGGAATAGTTTGAGTAAAATTGGTTTCAGCTATTCTCTGAATGGTTGTTAAATTTCACCAGTAAAGCCATCTGGACCTGGGAAAAAAAAAAAAAAAAGATTTAAACCCCGGAAACCCTATAGTGCATTTCTGCTGTCTCCTATAGAGTACGTCAGAATCTCCTCAGCTGTAATGAGTACAGTTTTGGTGGTTACTCTTGATATAAAGATAATTCATGAGGAATGAAAATGCATTTTCTTCTAAAACAAAATATTAAAAGAAAGAAAGAGTAGAATATGTGGAAATGCATAGTTTTGGTTTGTTGTTATTGTATGCCATTAAGTCTGTTCTGATTCATAGTAACCCTGTATAGGGTTCCTGAGACTATAAATCCCATGGGAGTAGTCAATCTCCTTTTTCTCCCATAGAATGATTGGATCCTGTAGTTAATAAACCACAAGACAGAACCCATTATACCACCAGGACTCCATTTTTAGTATAAGAAAATAAAAA
Organism: Chrysochloris asiatica; assembly: GCF_000296735.1. Taxonomy (NCBI): domain Eukaryota; kingdom Metazoa; phylum Chordata; class Mammalia; order Afrosoricida; family Chrysochloridae; genus Chrysochloris; species Chrysochloris asiatica. The sequence continues at coordinate 1,384,563 of NW_006408557.1, forward strand.
AATATATTGTTGTTGTTAAGTAGCATTGAGTCAGTTCTGACTCATAGGGAACCTGTATAGGGTTTCTGAGGAGCAGCTCATGGGTTTTGAACAGCCAACCTTGTGGTTTACAATCCAGTGCTTATTTTATAGAACCATACCAGGACCTCAAAAATATGTATTAGAGGGCTTCAAAAAGTTAATGGACAAGTTCCATTATCTTTTTATTCTATTTTACCATGAAGTTTTTGAAGCCTTTTTGTACATGCCTTTATATTTTTTCATAATGATATTAAGGTTAGAAGATAATTAATGATGAATACAAGCATTTATTACCAGATACATGCATAACACTATTGTTTATATTGACTACATATTGGAAGCATCCAAAATGCTGATACATGCAAAAATGAAATGCTATCAGCAGTTAAAATTTTGTTATAAAATGATAGTCAAAGATATGGAAAGGTTTTCATGGTATATTGTTAAAGGTTGAGGGGTGGGGAAGGAGGATTCCATATTCACAGAATGGAAATTTGGAAAACATGCAAGTTTATTCACACAGACAGAAATAACTAGAATTCACCAATTGTAGACAATAGTTCTCTAAGGGCAGTCAGATGATGGCTTTTTAAAATGATTATTATCTCTCTCTCTCTTTTAAAAATCTCTATACTCTAAAGTTTTTTATTGCCTTTTTCTCTAAAGTTCTCCAAATGCTTTAATTATAGAAACATCTTTTGAAGGCTTTAAATAGGCGATATATGATATATTATGAGTTGTATTGTGTCACAATTGCCCCCTTCTAAATATGGCTTCTAAATCCTAACCCTACACTTATGGTTGGAGTCCTGGTGTGGTGCGTGGACCTAAAGTTCTGTTTGAATCATAGGCAGCTGTTCTAACTCACCAGCCACTCCTTGGAAACACTGCACAGGGTGGCTATGAGTCACAACCGACTCGACAGCACTTTAACAACAACAATATATTTATAGTTAAGGAGCCCTCGTAGTTTAGTGTGTTAGTGTGCTGCTAGGTGCACAGTCAGCAGTTGAATGTACCAGTCAATCTGAAGGTGAAAGATGAGGCATTCTGCTCCCATAAAGATGTATAGTCACGGAGACCTTATACAAGGTCTCTATTGAGTTTGGACCAAGCAGATGACACACAACCATCACCCTATGTATGATTGGTGCTGCAGGATAGCACAGGATTGCTAACCTCAAAGTCATCAATTCAAACCAACCAGTAACTCCACAAGAGTTAGATAGATAGAGCTGTCAGTTCCTGTCAAGATTGACAGTCTCAGAAACCCTACATGTTGTTGTTGCTAAGTGTCTTCAAGTCAGTTCTGACCCATAACAACCCTGTAGAGGGTTTCCAAAAAGTGGCTGGTGATTTGAACCATTGACCTTGCAGTTCAAATGACATGGTGGTCCAGTGCTTATCCTACAGTGTCACACCAGGACTTCCAGAAATAGGATCACTATAAGTGGGAATCAACTCTATGGCAGTGGATCTGATGGAATACCTATGATTAAGGAGCCCTGATGGCATGGAACACAATATCAGAGGTTTGAAAGCACGAAACATTCAGCAGGAGAAAGATGTAGCAGTTTGCTTATGTTAAGAAGTTGTTGTTGTTAGGTGCCATTGAGTCAGTACTGACTCATAATGACCTTATACACAGCAGAATGAAACACTGCCTGATCCTGGGTCAACCTCACTACTGCTGCCACTTGGCCAATCCATCTCATTACGGGTCTTCTTCCTCTTCTTCTCTGACCCTCCACCTTACCAAACATGGCATCCTTTACCAGCGACTGTTCCCTCCTGACAATATGTCCAAAGTATGAGAGGCGAAGTTTGGCCATCTTGGCTTCCAAGGAGCACTCTGGCTGCACTTCTTCCAAAACAGATCTATTGGTTCTTTTGGGAGCCCATGGCACTTATAGTATTTTCCTCTAACACCATAACCCAAAGGCATCAATTCTTCTACGGTCTTCCTTATTCACTGTCTAGCTTTCACATGCATACGAGTTTATTGAAAATGCCATGGCTTGGGTCAGGCACACCGTAGTCCTCATGCTGAAATCTTTGCTCTTCAACACTTTAAAAAGGTCTTGTGCAGCAGGTTTGCCTAATGCAATACATCGTTTGATTTCTTGACTGCTGCTTCTGTGAGTGTTGATAGTTGATCCAAGAAGAATGAAATCCTTGACAACGTCAATGTTTTCTCTATGTTAAGAAGTACAACCTTATAAAGCCTACGGAAAAGTTCTATTCTGCCCTGCAGAGTCACTGTGAGCCCGAATGGACTCAATAGTAATGATTTTTTTTAGTAAAACAACAAAAAAAGCCCGATTTTCTCCCACAGAGCAATTAGTATGTTTGAACCACCAGCCTTTCAGTTAGCAGTCCAATGCTAAATCCACTGACCACGGATTTTTATCATTGTAACTATAATCTCTTCTTGGAATGGATTTTCTTTGTTATGCTAAGAAATCATATCAGTGTGGAATGTATTTGTGTTAAGCCTATCAAATTTGAGATGTAAAATGTAAAGATTAGGTCAGAAAATTAGGCAGAAATAGGGGAAGATAAATGCCAAGCCACAAGATGAATCTGCAAAAGACAAGAGCCGTCTTCCAGAGTGCAGAGAGAAAAAGACTTCACTAGAGCCAACACAATGAATTAGGACTTCTAATGAAGTAGGACTTCTGACCACCTAAATGGTTGCTGGTGCAGTGCTAAAGAATCAGCATTGGACTAGGAATCACAAAGTCGGCATTTCAAACCCTCCAGTTGCTCCTCCGAAATCCAACACAGGGTTGTTATGAGTCATCACTGACTTGAAGGCACTAGCAACCACCACCTCCTAAAATGTGAGAAAAAAAATTTCTGTTTGTTAAAGTCTCCCATTTGTGATTTCTCTGTTATAGCAGCACTGGATACCTAAGATACTATGGGGGTGAGTCAAAAATTATCCACACTCCAGTTATATTAAATCACCCATTCAAGTTCATGGCTGATTGAAATGTGCATTGAAATGATTCTGTCAAATAGATGGGTGACAGTGGATCATGTAGCAAATCATTTGCAAATCGGTCATGGCTCTCTCTGCCTATAAAATAACACAGGACAGACTTGGGTTTCAAAAAGTTTATGTGAGATGGATACTGAAACAACTCATAGAAGAACATAAACAGAAGCATCTGGATATCTGCAAACAAAATTTGGGCCAATACTCTAAGGAAAGTAAAAGTTTCTTTAAAAAAAATTATTACTGGTGACGAGACATGGATTCATCACTACGTGCCTGACAGTAAATGGCAAAGTATGGAATGGAAACATCCTCTATCACCAACCAAGAAAAAGTTCAAAAGTCAACAATCAGGTGAGACAAACTGATACTTACAGTTCAGTGGGATTCTCAAGGGCCAGTATTGGAATATCAGCAGGAAAAAGGTTCAGCAATAACAGTGCTTGTTACATTGAGATGCTCACTGAAGAGCCGAAGCCTAAACTTCCTATTTAATGCAGAGGACTGCTATCCAAGGACATTGTGATCTTGTATGACAGTGCACATCTACACACCTCTGCCCACACTGTTGACACTGCAAAACTTCCCTTTGAGGTGTTAAAGCATCCCTCCTATAGTTCTGACCTTGCTCCATCAGACTTTCACCTGCTCAGTCCCTTGAAAGCAGTCCTTTGAGGACAAAGATTCATCTCTGATGAAGAAGTAGAGACAGCAGTACATTCGTGGCTCACAGCTCAGTCTAAAACATTTTTTTAATAAGGGGATATGAACTGACAGATGGACAAAATGTATTAAAAAGCAAGGAGGTTGTATTGAAAAATTATTTGTCTTTTCTAAAAGTTGATTAAAATAAAGTCTACCATGTGGATAATCTTTGACTTTCCTTTGTATACTAATACAGGCTTTTAAACTCAAAAACCACATAAACTATGTCTTATTAACCATTGTACAGAGGGAAATTTTGAGGCTTTGTCATACTAGATAAATAGCCAAATATTGTAGAAATTTGTCTACGTCCAAAATGTACTTCTTGATCACCCTGATAAATATATCACAAAATACTCTGCCGTTGAAAACATCTCTTCTACTAGTTTATTTTAAGTGACAAATTTGTGCTTTGGTTATCAGAACTTATGTTTTTGTCTGGTGTGCTAATCATGCTCAAGCATTCTCTGTTAATTATTTAAAATAAGCTATCTTACATATGTGAATTATTTCATGATTATATATATATATTTTTTACAGTAGATAAAATATGGTAATTTGTGTAAATGGTCTTCTGGGTTCAGATGCTCTTACTGAAAGCAGGCGTATCTTAAAAGGGCTTCTCTTTCATGTGAGGCTTCTTTTATATGCATAGTTTATTTTTCTAATGCTGTTTCAATATAGGAATAATTTTAAGGAGGCATTTGTAGTTCAATGAAAGAAAAAAAAAAAAAAACAGCTCTCTTGGCTTTGGTAAATATTAATGAGCTCATAGAAAATCTTGTTACTGAACGGCGGCACTCTTGAGATTTCTCTGCCATCTTGGCCCTTTGTGGGACCTGGTCCTTTGTTGTGGATTAGCAGACTTGGTTCTGTGTGTCATTGTGAGTTCTGTTTCAGCTTCTTTATGTGCACTGACAGAAGGTTCACCTTGGACTATTATCAGGAGAGTCTAGGCATCTTAATAATTATATTGGATTTCAGCAAAGAAAAGAAGTAATTCATTCAAAAATAATTAATCTGACTTATTCATTTGAAGGCTTCACCATAAAATGAAGAGTGTTCATTTCTGGTTATATATATATTGTCATCATTAACAAAGTGAAATCCAAACTTTTACTGATTTTTGAATAAGGAAAAGTTTAGAATTTGAATTACTTATATAAATATTCAGAAATATAGTGTTAGTGGAAAATTATTGTACCATATGTGCAATTTCATTTGGACATTCTTTTATTTTAGACAACAAATTGTGTTCACCCATCAAACATTCTTTAAAAAAATCACTTTTACTTTATAAGCAGTAATCTTTTTAATTGTATTGTGTCATAAAGAACTCAGAGAAGATAGTAATGGGATTATTACATCATCCTTCATCCTCTAACATCTGTGTTGTGGGTGGTGGTATTACTATATAAATCATGAACATATTAATTAAAATAAAATTTGCTAATTTTATTCAGCTATACACAACATTGAGATGCAAGAGGGAATAGAAAGTAATTCCTTTAATGAAAGAATGCAGACGTGATGAAAATGATCTAAAAATGCTTTTAAAATACATTTTTAAAAATTAAAGTTGCCATGTCTAGTTTTAAAGGGGTTCTTGGATATTGATAAGGGAATTATTTGGCAAACTAGCATTTTCAATTCAAGAATGCAGTTATGAGGTTTGTCAGAAGGGGTCATAAATTCACGCCTACTTTCTAAAAAAAAAAATAGGTCCAGTGAATTTTAAAAAAGGAAAAACTACAGCAGTTATTTGAAAACATATTTTAGGCAAAAGGAAAAAATGCATTAAGCACTTTCAAGAGTTATTACTATTCTGTCATGACACTTTTTCATCTGCTTTCACAGAGGTTCAGTGTACCATACATTTTCACTATCATGAAGAGAGGAAGATGACAGGTGTTCAAGAATATAACAGGAGTATTTGGAAACACAGACATAGAAGTGTCATTAATCCACTTTAAGTCTCTCTTCTAAAAACCTGATTAAATTTTGTTCACAATGATTTGAATAAGAATTTTTGTCCTTTTACAGAACTATTTCTGAAATAATCTTTATCAAAGTCAATTTTGAGCTAAGGTTGTTGATAAGTAATTACTAATTGTTTATGAACAAAATGTTAACCTCGTGAGAAACCACATAATCATTTGAGAGAGAAGGAGGCAATTACCAAGAATGATTTCCTAATCTTAGAATCAGAGATAACTGCTTGGAGAGGCTTTAATAACTTCTAAAACGTCACAAAAATGGAGCCATGATGTTTTACAGTCGAGAAATGCAAACAAAGTCGGATTTAGCTTTCTTTACTCATTGTTTCAAGAGAGAGAATGGTATTAAATATAAACTATGAATTGTTATCTTCAAAGCATGTATACTCTATTCAGTTGTACTATTAAACTTTTACATTTATTTTTTTTAAAGGGATAAGACCATGGTTGAAATATGAATCACAAATTCAGAATATTGCTTTCATGTGCTGCAGTACCTAGCCATGGATACTGCAATTCATATTTCTTTAAAAAATAAATAAATATTATATATATATGTATGAAAGAGTTTTAAAATATTAAAACAGTACCTTAAAGTTCTAAAGTTATTAAAACCTGAAAAAATTGACTTGTATTCATAAAACTGATTTTAACACCCACAAGTTATATAAGGGAGTAGTCATTAATGTTATAGCTAGATTCTTCCCTTAACAAAGGTTTTACCAAAGTTTTGTTTTGTTTTATGGTGGGTGGGGGGCTTCTGATTTTACTTTTATTTTTCACATAGCTACTTCTTCTTAGGAGACCTGGTGGGGTACTGTGGGTTAATGCACTAGACTGCTAACTTAGTTTGAACCTCTAGGTCAGTGGTTCAAGCTCACCAACTGCTCCTTGGAACCCCTACACAGGGTTGCTATGGGTCAGAACTGACTCGATGGCATTTAACAACAATAACTTATTCCTCTTAAGTTATTCAGTATGATTTGGTGTTTAGGATTTTATTTAATTACAGTTTGCCATGAACATATCATAGAAATCAGAATAGTGGCTTAAAAAAATTGTCCATGCTCCAATGGCTGGAACGTATGAATGTAATTTTTAATTTAAAAAAAGTAAAACCATACCCCCAAAAAAACAATCACACTGGCACTGACTCGATTCCAATTCAAAGAATAGAATAAAATGTTGGGTTTCTAAGATGGTAAGTCTTTACGAGAGCCAATGGTCTTGTCTTTTTCCTGGTGGATTTGACTCACTGACTTTGTAGTTAGCAGACCAATGATTAATGCACTATCCACCAGGGCTCCTAGTAAAACCATGGAATTCATATTTCATTCTTAGTAAAAGTCCATTTACTTATTAATTTAATTTTAAAAATTAACATATAGTAGATTGTTACAAACTAACCACTATAATTTCCATCCATTGGGTATGCCCCTCCCATACTGGTTTAGAATTTGGCCATCTGATTTATTTTGACAACTGTGTCTGTATCAACAGGACTTGTTCACAGACTTAAAAAGTGCTGTTGTAATTTCTTTCTTAACACTTCTCTCAGAGTGTAAAGAAGCCTGGGGTAGCCTCCTAGAGGATGAAAGACCTAAGAAAAGTCATTCCAGCTAAGGCCTCAGACATGTGACTATTGATTTCATCCTAAATCATCAACGGTCATATAAATTGGTACAGTAGAAGAACCTTTCATGAAATACAGAAGCATAATACGTAAGAGATGTTTGTATGTTCTTGTATTTTTTTAAATCCGTGATGGCTTGTTTCTAAGCAATAAATAACCAATAAAGCGTACTTAGTTTCACAGATGATAGGGTTTGCTTCAGACATGATGTCCTCCAGCTATAATAAACTTCTGTTTATAGATATACTATGTTAGATTTCATTTGAATCATTTTTAGCCTTTGATTTTCCAGAGGTTGTGCTAAAAATTGGACCATAGCCTGGGTGTCTTGTAACAAGTGATGTGGAGGCCCTTGACTTGGAATATTAAGTTCACATTTCTTTATCCTTATGGTGCAAAATACATTCAATTAAGAATAACTAAGTTACCAACATTTTAGCAAAGTATGTTTACCCCTTAAATAGATTGAGAATGTAATTATTGATAAATGCTTTCAATTTTGTTGATAAGCTTGAATGAATATGTGGAGGTAGGGCTAATTAAGCTGTCACTGAATCATGAGAAGTAATAGATGTTTGTATGTTCATAGGTTTTTTTGTTTTGGTTTGTTTTTGCTTTTATAAGATGGAGAATATAATGGCAATTTAGTACCAGAACATTTCTTGAAAAATGAGAAACATGGGTTTGTTGGAAAGTTAATATTATTTTCTCAGGCTCTAAAGGATCGCAGATTGAAGACATACTGGCTAGCTGATCTTTCAAATTTCATCCGGGTCTAGAATTATAACATCATGGTTGTCTTTCATAAGAGGAAGATGATATTTATTGTCCATGGACTATAGTACAGTTAATGAGCTACATTGGAAATGGGAGGAAAACTTACTGGACCTATTTTTTTTTAAAGCATTGTGAATTTATATCCCTTTCTGACAAAACTCATTGACCCTCCACTTTACCAAGGAAGGTGCCCTTCTCCAGGAACTGATCCCTCCTAACATGTCCAAAGAATGAGAGATGAAGCCGTGCCATCCTTGGTTTCTAAGGAGCATTCATCCAAGACAGATTTTGTTGTTGTTGTTACTTCTGGAAGTCCATGGTACTTTCAATATTTTTTGCCAACACCATAATTCAAATGAAGCAAATGTGGTCTTCCTTATTTATTCATTGTCAAAGTGTACATGCATATGACGTGCACCGTAGTCCTCAAACTGGTATCTTTGCTCTTGAGCATTTTAACAGGTCTTGTGCAGCAGATTTGCTTAATGCAATACAGTGTTTACTTTCTTGACTGCTGCTTTGATGAATATTGATCCTGGATCCAAGTAAAATGAAGTCTTTGACAACTTCAGTCTTTTCTCAGTTTATCATAATATTATCAGTCCAGTTGTGAGGATTTTTCTTTTTCGTATTTGATATTGATGTGATCCATAGAGAAGGCTGTAGTCTTTGATCATCATCAGTATTTCAAGTCCTCTTCACTTCCTGCAAGCAAGATTATGTCAACTGCATATTACAAGCTGTTAATGAGTCTTCCTCAAATCATGATGTGACTTCTTCATATAATCCAGCTTCTCAGATGATTTGCTTGGCATACAGAATGCATAAGCATGGTTAAAGGATTTTAGGTGCTTTCGAGTTGGTACTGACCCACAACAACCTCAAACACAACAGAATGAAACCCTGCCTGGTCCTGCACCAACCTCACAATCATTGCTGCTCTTGAGCCCATTGCTGCTGTCACTATGCCAATCCATCTTGTTGGGGGTCTTCCTCTCTTTTGCTGACCCTCCACTTTACAAAGCATGATGTCCTTCTCCAGGGATTGGTCCCTCCTGATAATATATCCAAAGCATGAGAGACGAAGTCTGGGTATCCTGACTTCTAAGGAACATTCTGGCTGTGCTTCTTGCAACACAGATCTGTGTGTTCTTTTGGCAGCCCATGGTACTTTTAATATTCTCCTCCAACACCATAACTCAAATACATCAATTCTTCTCTGGTTTTCCTTATTCATTTTCCAGCTTTCACATGCATATGAGACATGACTTAGGTCAGTTGCCCCTTAGCCCTCAAATGGATTTTTTTTTTTGTTCTTAAACACTTTAAAGAGGTCTTGTGTGACAGATCAGTAAGTATTTTAAGTCCTTGTTATTTTCAGTAAGCAAGGTTGTATCATCTGCAAGTTGTTAATGATTCTTCCTCCCATTCTGATGCCACATTCTTCTTCATATAATCCAGCTTCTTGGATTATTTGCTCAGTATGCAGATTGATAAAGTATGGTGACCGAATGCAGCCCTAGCACACACCATTCCTGACCCAATTATTCAGTGTCTCCTGGTTCTGTTCTTAGTCTATGTACAGATTCCTCATGAGCACATTTAAGTGTTCTAGAATATTCATTCTCTGTAATATTATCCATAGCTTGTCATGATCCACATAATTGAATACCTCTGCATAGTTAATAAAGCACAGATAAACACCTTTATGATATTCTCTGCTTTCAGCCAAGATCTATCTGACATCAGTAATGATATCCCTACTTTCACTTCCCTGTCTGAATCTGGCCTGAGCTTTTGGTAGATTTACTGCTTTTGGCAGATTTACTTTTGGCAAATTTACTATCAATTTACTGCTACAGTCATTTTTGGATTATCTTAGCACAATTTTACTTGCATGTAATATTAATAATATTGTCTGGTGATTCCCCCATTTTGCTGAGTCACCTCTCTTTTTAAAGGCACAAATGTGGATCTCTTCCAATCAGTTGGCCAGGTAGCTGTTTTCCAAATTTCTTGGCATGGATGAGTGAGTGTCTCTAGTGCTGCCTCAGTTTGTTGAAATATTTTAGTTTGTATTCCATCAATTCCCAGAGCCTTGTTCTTTGACAATGCCTTTAGTGCACCTTCATCCTATGTTACCTCTTAAAATGACTATCAACCATTTATTTTTTGGTACGATGACTCTGTAGTGCAGTAAAATATTTATTTACTATTGTCAGAATTTGAAGTGTTAGTGGTTACAAATCAGGCTGCTAACCTCAAGGTCAGCAGTTCAAAACTAACAGTCATTCTATTGGGAGAAAAATGAGGCTTTCTACTACTGTAAAGATTTACAGCCTCAGAAACCCTATAGAGGAGTCACTATGTGTTAGAACCAACTCCATGGCACACAACCACCATCACCACCATAATTAATAGTTATTTCATAGTTAATAATCAACACAGTAGGATAAAAACTCGACTGGTAACTGCAAAGTCAGCAGTTGAAACCCACCAGCCATTCTCAGAAGCTTGCGCAATGTCACACACCAACAACATGGAATAAAATATACTTAACATTATATGGATAATGCTACCTGTTTTAAGAATAATGCTTCATAAATAACATCTGACAGATGACAGTCAAAACTTTTACTTATGTCTCTTCATTTTAATATTATAAATATTTTAGCCTTTTATTTGATCTTCTTGACCCAATGCACAAAGTGCAGAGGAAGTCTCCCCTCTCCACTCCACCCTCTCATGCTTTAAATGGCACATAAGGAGATATTCTACCAAATTTGGACTGTACTTTACTTGAGTTTCATGTTTGTATCAATAAGCACAACATGAAGAACAACTGATACCATTACCTGGGAGACCACCCCTGAGGTACATACTCCTCATATTCCAGTACTGGGTTTCCTATGTTCACCCTAGACCTGTTTCATATTAATGATAATATATTAATGTTAATATGAGCTCTCCTAACATATTATCTAACTTCTCAAGTGGTATCTATCATTTCCTCCCATTTGATCTTAGATATTCAATTTCCCCCTCTTTTGGATCTTTCTTTGACTTCTATTCATGTTGAGTCTTCAGCCATCCAGGGCACACAAGAACATGCACACATATAACGTCTCTCCCAGCCAGGCATTTCTTCGCCTATTCTGTCTCTTTCTTTCCCTCTGACATACATGAACAAATGATCTACATCCTTAATCCAATGGACAGATTTTTTGGTTAATGTGTCAGTTTTATTTATTATGATTGGCTTGATAATATTGAATAATAAGCAGTGATAAAACTTCACAGGCAAATAACAGTAAGTGCTTATTAATTCTTGCATGTGTGAAATGCTGGACTGCCCCTGTCTCTCTTCTTCTTGGTCACTGCTGACTGGCTCAGGTGTGCCCTTTTCACAGGGACAGCAGACAAACAAGGTGAGTAGAAATGCTCAGAACCTGCACACCCTCAACTCCACCACTGTCTTTTGGCCCAAACAAATTACTTGTCCAAATACATGCAGAAGGGAAAACATACTCCACTCCTTTTAGTGGTGAAACTGCAAATCACATAGCCAAGAATGTGTATTCATGGGATGGTGAAAAATTGGGGTCAATAACATAATCTACCACAACAATTTTAGCTACCCTTACAGGAGTCCTTGGACAGTGAATAAGGAAGATCGTAGAAGAATTGATGCCTTTGAGTTGTGGTGTTGGAGGAGAATACTGAAAGTGCCATGGACTGCCAAAAGAACCAATAGATCTGTTTTGGAAGAAATGCAGCCAGAGTACTCCTTGGAGGCCAGGATGGCTAAGCTTTGTCTCACATACTTTGGACATATTGTCCTGAGGAAACAGTCACTGGAGAAGGATGTCATGCTGGGTAAGGTGGAGGATCAGAGAAAAAGAGGGAGACCCCTAACGATATGGATTGGCCAGGTGGCATCATTGATGGACTCAAGTGTGGCAGCAGTAGCGAGGTTGGCCCAGGATCGGACATTGTTTTGTTGTGTTGTGCATGGGGTTGCTATGAGTTGGTTCCTACTCAATGGCACCTGACAACAACAACAACAACAGGAGACATGGTGTGGTGCTGTGGGTTAATGCACCAGACTGCAAAGCCATTTGAACTGCAAGGTCAATGGTTCAATCTCATCAGCTGCTCCTCAAAAACACTTGAAAACCTATACAGGGTTGCTATGGATTGGAATCAACTCAATGGCACTTAAAAACAACAACAACAACAGTAACAATGAGCACTATAAACCTTTTCCTTCTTTCTGAAATGTGTTCTGTGTTTGGTTTCCATGACAAAACACTCCCTTTTCTTTTATCCAATCTCTGGTACACTCTATCCAATCACCTTAGTCAGTCTAATGTCCTCAAGACTTTGTTGGAATTCCTCAGAATCTGTTACCAAAGCCTCATCATTAAAAAAAAGAAATTATGACCATAGTGGTTACTATCATCTACATTCATAAGCCCTGTTGCTGTCAAAATAAACATGAAACTAGAAGGCTTAAATTTCTTCTCTCAATTCCAGGATCATATATCTAACTTCCTACTTTGTGTTTATTCCAAAATATATCAAAGACACCTCAAATTCAACCTAAACTTAAAGCATACTAATTAATATTCCTTCAACCGCAAACCTTGTTTCAGTCATCTTTAGTTCAGTTAATGTTAACATAACCATTAATTTATAATAGCCAGAAAACTAAGTATTACCCTTGACATTCTTCTTTCAGCTATTGCAATAGTTTCATAATCAAGCCTTACTAATTTGATTGCCTAAATAGCTCCAGAATCTATCAACTTCTTTCAACCACTTGTATTCTTCCTCTAGTCTAGCCCAGACTGGTGGTGTGGCACTGTAGGATGAGCACTGGACTACTAATGGCAAGGTCGGGAGTTCAAACCCACCAGTTCTTTCTGGGAAACCCTATTCAGGCTTGCTGTGAGTTGGAACGGACTCAACAGCACTTAACAACAAGTCTAATCTGCCATCATTTCTCACCTAGAAAACAATAGTAACTTCTGAATCTCATCCCTTCTTGACCCATCTGAGCTGTTTTTTGCTCTGCAGTCAAGATCATCTGAAAAGGCCTGGTACTAAATATATATTTTCAGTGAATGTATAAGTGTGTGTGTGTTTGGATACATGTATATTTATGAGAAACTTTGAATTGTCAGAATTTACCATATTTTTACACAAATAATGTACAAGTCATACTTTCACCTCCATTTTTCTAAGCTTGTTATGCTAATTTTCACAGCAACACATACGTTGCCTTTGAGTAATAGAGTACCATCAATCTTACCAAAGGTCATCACTTTTAATTCAGATTTTCACTCTGTTTTATTATTGCTTATCCTAGTCCTTATATAGCCAGATAATCCCAGCCACATTCTATTGAAAAGAACTTGTATTGAGAAAAGAACAAAATGTAACTCTTACTTTAAAAACATCTTGATTGATCTGACAGGTTTTTAGTATTCATAACACTTTTCTAAAGAATGTCATCTCTATTCAGTATATTTAACGAGATAAAGCTTTTGAGTGAAAAGGGGAATAACCAGACGTTAGAAAATAGCTCTGTACTATCCTGCATTGCCCTCCTCTGAAACCCTATACAGGGTTGCTGTGAGTCAGAAATGACTCGATCACACTTAACAACAACAACAAATCCTGCATTGGAGTTCTGGTGTGGTGCTGTAGGATAACCACTGGGCAGCTAACTGCAAGGTTGGCTGTTCAAATCTAAAAGCTGCTCCTTAGAAACTCTATTCAAGGTTGCTGTTCTGAGAAATAATTCTCAAACTGGTCCGTCTTCAGGAATAAGGAGAAAAAGGGTCCAGGGAATTGCTAATTGACCGATTTTTGGCTGATGTAATGACAGAAGCCCATTCACCTGGGGTATGTTTAAACAGGACAAATTAGAGGAGGAGGAAAGGGAACCTGTTCAAGAAGTAGAAACTTTAAAATAAGAATGCAGCCATCAAAAGGAAATAGGTAATGTCCGGGAAGATTTTTCACCCCATAGTACTCAGTCAATGAGGAAGGAGGGGAGGGACTTTCAAGCTAGGAAATAAGAACGCTTGTAAAATGGCCATGGAGCACGTCTGCCCATCTTGTTTTCTGGGCTTGGCGCCCAAATTTTGCAAAATTGAATAGCAAAGTCTCACTCTCACTAAAATGAGTACAGACTGGATTGCTTGAGCATTTTTCGGTAAACTCTTGTGATAACTCATCGGTGACCTTATAAGGGATACGGCATTCCGCCCCAGTTCTCCCTCTAGGGACCCATCATGGTAAGGTCCTAGTCGGGGTTTACCAACCCACCAGTTACCAATAGGAACTGAGGCAGTATCAGAGTATCAACAACCTGTCTATGGCACTGAACAATAACTATCCTGTATTAATCGGTGGAGAAAGGCATGACATTTGGCAGAGCTCAAAAATTTGAGGACTTGAATCAATGAAAAAACAAAAGAAGTATATATATATATTGTTGTTGTTGTTGTTAAGTGCCGTCGAGT
>NW_006408557.1:1399543-1414772 GCF_000296735.1 Chrysochloris asiatica
TCATGTGCCGTGGAGTTGCTTCTGACTTATTGTGACCCTGTATAGAGTTTCTGAGGCTGTACATCTTTATGGGAGCAGAAAGCCTCATCTTTCTCCCATGGAACAGCTGGTAGTTTTGAACTGCTGACCTTGAGGTCATATATGGGTATATTTATGTATATACATAGCACTGTAGTATAAACACTGAACTGCTGACCACCAGGTAGCATTCGAAACTCACCAGCCACTCCTTGAGATTCCTATACAGGGTTGCTGTGAGTCGGAACCGATTCGATGGCACCTAAGTGCCATTGAGTTGGTTCTGATTTGCAGCAACCCTGTATTTTCCGGGGTGCGAACTTTGCACTTCAAACTAACTTTGCAATCCAGCACATTAATCCACACTATACCAGGACTCCAACAACAATATATATAGAGTCCTGGTGTGGCGCTGTGGGTTAATGCGCCACACTGCAAAGCTGCAAAGCCTTTTGAACTGCAAGGCTGGTAGTTCAAGCTCACCAGTTGTCTCTCAGAAACCATATACAGGGTTGCTATGGGTCGGAATGGACTCAATGGCACTTAACAAACAAACAAAAAAGCACAGCATATGCATATATAGATCTTGTCCAAATACATGTACATAAGACATCTTATCCAAATAATAAATTTCTACTTCTCAAATAGGAACTTTGATCTTATAATAGAAAGCATGTTGTGAAAATAAATCAGTTTTTAGTCTTTGGCTTCATGCTGATATAAGATAATAGCAACCAAAGAGGGAATGGAGAGGCAGGTGGAAATCTACATAAATTATTTTTAATGGAAGTGAAATACTTCTAAGAAGGTAAGATACCAGTAGTAAATTATCAGTTTTCAATACAGGCTTTCTGCATTTTTAGATATCATATCCTGATGTGGCACTGTGGGCTAATGCATCAGACTGCAATTCATTTATACTACAAGATCGGTGATTCAAGCTCACTAGCTGCTCCTTGAAAACTCTGTACAGGGTTGCTATGGGTCAGAATTGACTTGACGGCACTTAATAACAACAACATCAATTTTATGAACTAGTATTAATTCAACAAATGCTGATTAGAGCATGTGGAGCTATATGGGGCTCCTGGAATATATGGAGAGTGGGTATGCTCTCCAGATTCAGCTTATGATATAGTTGGTGTTATTTTATAAATTATAAACTTATTTCTCTAAAAATGCCTGCACAGTTATATTATATTTGAATGTTTTTATTTTATTTATTTTTATTTTATTTTATATAACCTTATTGTATGTAAAGAAGCCAGAGCAATGTGCTTCCCAAGTGGTCTCAGACCTCAGTCTCTAGGAGACTATGAACAGTGGAGAATGGGTTATTACAATGGTGAGTGAATTTTGAAGTTTGTTGTTATCTATCCATCTTTCCCTGTTAATTGGAGAGGCTTATTGTCAGTTTCCCTGATTGACATGCATATAGTGAGTAAGATTTTTAATGCTTAGTGGTCACAGAGTATGGTTTGCGTGTGTGTGAATGTTTTTCATTTGATAATGGTCTCAGTTCTACATGTAGCTATAGATTGAAAATGGCATATAAATCCATAAACTGAAGATTTCAGGATCCTAAAATTGTTACCCCAAAAAACACTGTACCCCACAGAGCAAGTTTTGTGAAAAATATTTCCTTCAATGTATTAGTCACTTGAAATCGGAGAATATGTACCCGTTCAGGATCCACATACTCCTGTTTGTAAGATACTTTTATGTAAAGTTAGTGATTTTTTTGTTGTATTTATTTGTTTGTTTGTTTGTTTGTTTGTTTTAAGGATGCCAAGAAAATGGTAGGCCTATGAGAATTTAAGAGATGATAGTTTTTACTGAGCAGAGTATACAACTGTGCTGTAGTGAATTAGCCAATTCTCTTCTAGACATAGTCTATAACTCCCACCAAAGAATGTTTCTGCCCTGCTGGGTCTGGGTAAGAGAAGGTAGGGGAGATACTGACAGGATGATATGATTCAGCTATGGATGTTAGCAGAGTCTGTTGTTATTGTAAAAACTTGAAACTCTAGCATGGGGTTAAAATGAGCCATCACAGAAAGAGGATGGGGGATCTCAGTACCATCAAAGATGAGCCGGGAGTGGAGTGCATCCTTTGAACCCCAAGTTCAATAACTTCTTTAACCCAGGGACAGAAAGTGGAGACACAAGAGGAGTGGCAGAGGAGCAGCATTAGTAGAACAAAGAACCAGAGCATGAAACAGAGCAGTGGACTTCCCAACCCAGGGAGCAAGTAAAACTGAGTGACTTTGGGCAGGAAGTTTGCTTGTAGAATGGGGTGCCTCCAGCCACTTAATTGTGGGAGCCAGATTTGCTGACCCATAGAGCTAGAGCCAAGTACTTCAGGCTGAGGCTTATGATGGAATGATGTATCCGATGGGCATTTATCAGCAGCTGTATGGAACAACTGTGCCCTGAGCATTTCCGACCACAAATTATAATCTGTTGACTTCCCTGATAAACCCCATACCTGTATGTTCTCTGAGTTCTGTGTGGCCATGGCAATGGTTTATTGAACCCAACTGGGAAGTAGGGTTATGGGAGGAATGGTTGATGCCTCATATTTTTGTAACAGCTTAAAGAAATTTCGTCATTTTTTTTTTGGTAGCTATATATGCAATTAAAATGTTTTTAAGGTATCATGATCTTAAAAATGGCTCACTGTAATAAAGAGCAAAGTCCTGAGGTAATCTTGGCTTGTCTCCTATCAGTTGACAGTTGCTCAACGATCAGTGCGTCAGGTGACAATGCTAGCACAGAATTCATTTTCCAATCTCTGTATCTGAGATCATCCCTTAAAAGTAGGACACATACAGGAACCACAATGACATGTCTGTTTCCAAGATTTCATCCAAGTGGAGGCATCTGCTCTGTACTGTTGCTCTCACCAATTTGGCTGTGGATCATTTCTGATGAGGTCATTATCAGTTTTGTCTATATCATTCTTTCTCTGGGCCATTCTGGATGAGGTCACCCCATTAAGTACATTTCTTGTCTCGTGGACTTAAGGTTACCATATATGCTGTCATACACAACTGTCTAACAGCTACTTTATATATATTTTGCAGCTATAGGTAAAATGATCTGAGAATTGCACCCCTCATGAACATTGGTTACATTGAACTGTGATTAATACAGTGTAGTAAACTTTATTTACAGGTGAGACAGTGACTTTATTATCTTATCTGTCAGGAAACGAGTACTTGGTTTTTGAGAGATTCAAAGTTAAGTACAAAATCTATTGCCATCAAGTCAATTTTAACTCATAGCAACCCAATATATAGGGTTATTGAGACTAAATCTTTACAGGAACTAACAGCCTCATCTTTCTCCTGCTGAGCAGCTAGTGGATTTGAACCATTGACTTTGTGTTTAGCATCCCAATACCTAACGCATAGCACCATTAGGACTGCTGAAAATTTAGTGCAAGTTTTGGCATATGAATATGTATTATTGCTGAATTAAGTAAATCTGAAAAATTCAAAACAGTCCATGGTGAGAACAGAAGTCCTATATTATTTTTGTTCTTTTGCATATCTGATTGTGGGGGTGGGAAGGTAGAATCACAATTAAAAGATTCTTAGAGGATTCTTGGTCAGCATGTATGACTTGAAGAAAAAAGAAATACTCTATAAATAGGAAGAGCTTAAAAATATCCAAGATAGTCCATAGTCTACATGAAGTACTCGTTATATATTGCACTTGTTAGTTGACTTCGTTTAACTGTGATTCCTGTATGTTTTAAAAATTATATTTTAAGAGTTATTAGCATTTGAAAGCATTAAGGTCTAATTTAATTAATGTAATTTAATTAATTCGATGTGTTGTTGTTTTTTTTTTTAAAGTATTCTCCTTTTCCTTGTCACTCTCTTACAATCCTCCAGTGTTTTTCATTTCATCTAGTTAAAATCAAGAACCACACTGAGATTTTCATGGCTCAGAATGACTTGGCCTCTATTTGTGTCTTCACTGCCTTTCCCTTAGCTCACTAAACTTTAGTCAAATTCAGTTTCAAAATGCATCTCACTCTTTCTGGCTAGGGTCTTGCTAATTTCTGTTCCTTCTTCCTAGGTTCCTGTTTGCATTCTTGACTCCTTTTCTTCCTTTCAGTTTGATATTCCTTGGTAGTCTTCTCACAGCATCTGCTTACTTCCTTCATTGTCATTAACATAGTATTTGTTTTTGAAAAATGTGTTGGATATTCTAATTAGATTATGTATTTCATGACAGTAGGGATATTATCTTAGCCTGTTTATTAATCATACCCCTAATACTCATAATGCGTCTAGCACACAATAGGTGATAAATTAAAAATAAAATTATAGTGGATATATTTCAACTAGAAATAGGATGAAGGATCAGCCCGTGCTTGGTTTTTGACTAACCTATGTCCCCAAACTTGATCTGATGAGGCTTTAGCCCACATGATCCCAATTTTATAAAAGCAGTCTAACAAATTTAACATGAATGGAATGACATTGTTTAAATTCTGAATTTTGACAGTATTGTGGTTCATAAATTTCTTGCAAAGATTATGTTTTTTGTATTAAATGCATCAAAGGAAAGAAACTTCTTTTATAATTTGGTTTGCATTTATAATATGTATTATATTTATCATAGTGGAAATAATAAGTTTTACCATCAGAATTCAAAAAGGAAATTACTTTCTTCCTTTCAAGGAGAAAAGTACATTAAAATCTGAATTTATTATATAGGTAGCTCCCATTTTATGATGTATTAAAGTTATAATGAATCACTTTTCTGACTATCTGCTTTTTTTTGTTGTTTGTGTTTTTGTTTTATATATATCTCATCATTAATAATACATAGTGCATACAATGAAGTGCTTGTGTGGTGCTACAGGATAATGGACTGGACCACAAGGTTAGTCTGATCCACAAGGTTCGTGGTTCAAACACATCGGCCCACTCCTCAGAAACCCTAGACCGGGCCACTGGAGTCATAACCAATGCAACAGCACTTAACAACAACACTACATTCAGTGCTGCAGCACATAATTTGCTACTGTTATTCTCGTGTTAAAGTCAAAGGCAAATAAAGATTGGATTTATAAAGATACTGATAATAAAATACAATAACAGTGAAAGCTAAGATTAGGAAAAAAGAGACACTTTCAACTTTTGTCTGAAGCAACTTGCAAGGAAGTTGTTGGAATGGAGCCATTGCATAAATTGGAGATAACCTGCATTTTACGTCTCTGTAGCACACTGAAAAAACAAAATTAAGAAAAAAAAAAAATCATCGTTAGATAAGTTTGAAATTGAAAGTCTTGATACACCGAGTTATACCTAGGGAATATAGTAGAGGAAATTCCATTTGATTTCTAAAGATGAAAAAATACCAATTTGAACAATAGTATCATTTTCTTCAGTAGCCATTGTGACTCTGTTATATATTGTATATAAACTTTACCTATTTCAATTTATTTTAAAAAAGAAGACTAAAAATAGGAATTTTCTAGGGCCTCTTTATTGTGTACGTTTTGTTTTATCACCGCATGTTCCATTGGATTTATGTAGCATTAAGTGTTACTCACTTCAGTAAGTATATATAATATTATTACCCATTTTAAGAAAATTCCAACATTTGTTTATTGCATAAAGTAGAAGTAATCAACATAAAGTGTTAAATGGCAATTTACTATGCAGAATGATTCCCAGATCTTCACTGCTTGCTAAAGCATGTAGTTCTGTATGTCACCAGTCCCACTAAGTAGCTTGAGAACTGGTGTAGCACTATAGGATAAGAATTGGACTGCTAACCACAAGATCAGTGGTTCAAATCCACCAGCTGGTCCTTGGATACCCTATACAGGGTCTCTAAGAGTGAGAACCGATTTGACAGCACTTAACGACAACACAACAAAGTAGCTGGATTCAGGCGTGGAAATTTTGTGACGTTCAAAGCATTTCAAAACATTTATTTTTGAAGACTGGCTGAAATACAGCCAATAGGTTTATCATTATAGATGCTCTAAAGCAGTTTGTGACTACATGAATTGGGGATTCATTACTTGGATAGCACTTCGGTGATTTTCCAGGAGTGGGAGTTACCCAACTAGGTATTGGGGCACTAATACCTTATTTGTGGAAAGGATTTGAGTCACAGCACTATTTATCCCATCATTACGATAGCTCTAAGAATATCCTTGGAGATGCTGAGTATCTCTAAAGAATTTCAGTATTAGGCATAGTTTTCTTACATCGTTAACTAATTAAAACCAAAAATCAACCCATTGCTGTTGAGTTGATTGTAACCTCATGTGTTATAGGGCAGAACTAAGCTCCATGAGGTTTTCTTGGCTGTAATCTTTACAGAAGCATATGACCAAGCTTTTCTTTCAAGGCACAGTAGATAGGTTTAAACCTCCTTTCAATTAGGAGTCAAACATGTTAACTGTCAGCACTATCTAGGTATCTTGTCATTAGTTATTGGTTTGTTTTTTAAACTTTTTATTGTGACTTGACTGAAGTTTTACACAGCAGATCATCAGTTTTACATTCAACAAACCATATATTTTCCTTCATTACAATCATTGCAATCTCCTCCCTGTACCAAACAGTTAACGATATTTATCTCTATCCATTTTAAGTATTGCATTCATTCCCTCTGTGTCTCTGGCTACCTTCATCTTTCCTCTGCAAACCTCCCTTTGTTGTATCTGGACTGCTCCATTACCCATGTTAACATGTGTCTATCCTCTAACCCATGAATAATTTTCCCTCCCCATACTCCCTGTAACCATCATAGATTGCTTCTTTTATCAAGAAAACCTTTTCCTAACGTTTTATAACATTGGTCTCATGCAATATTTAGCCTTTTGTGATAGACTAATTTCACTCAGAATAATATCCTCCAAGTTAATCAATGTTGTGAGGTGTTTTTCAGATTCATCATTATTATTTAATATTGCGTAGTATTTCATTTTGTGTATGTAACAAATTTTGTTTAATCATTCTTCTGTTAAAGGGCATTTGGACTGTCACCATCTTTTTGATGTGTCTCTTGTAAAGAGCATATTGAAGATTCTATTTTCTTTTCCATTCTAATCTCTCTGTTTCTTGACTGGTGCATTTAATCTATTTTACATTCATTGTAATTTTTGCTAGATAAAATTGATTGCTGTCATTTTGCTATGTGTTATTTTGTGGTACTGCCAATTTCTTTGTTCCATATAATTTTCTCTACTGAGTTCATTTTGTTTGCAGGTTTTCTTATCAATTTCATTTCTGTTGTGTTAATGTTTACTAAATCTTTCTGATTTTCGTCTTTTTAATTTTGATTTGAAGGTGTACTAATTTTCTTTGGGGTACCGTCTGTTTTATTAAATTTTTCCTTGTTTAAAGCAGTTTGTTTTATCTTGAAATCTACTTGACTGCTTTGACATTTGTAAGTTCTATATCTACACTGTTGCCTCTTTTTGCTGTATAGTTGACTTCATTATAAAATGGTATCTTTGGGCCCTTATGTTCAGTCTTACTGGTTTGTATATCTGAATGGTGTGGTCATACATATTAATCTTAGGATGTTGTATGTTGTTGTTGATTCTCAGTCCAAAGAATACCTTTAATATTTTTTGTAAAGTTGGTCTAGTTATTACAAATTCTTCTAATTTCTCTTTATCAGGAAATGTTCTAATTTTGCCATTGTATTTGAAGGACAGCTTTGCTGGGTATATGATCCTCTGTTGGAATTTATTTTTCCTTTTAGAGTTTAGTATATGTCATCCCTTTGCCTTCTTGCCTACATGGTTTCTGTTGAGAAATCAGACCTTAGTCTTATTAGGATTCGTTTATAGATAACTTTTCAGTTTCCCCAAACAGCCCTCAGGATTTTTTCCTTGTCTTTGGTGTTGGAAAGTTTGATTGTTTAGGAAAGTATTGGTGATTTTCTTCTGGGATCTATCCTTTTTAGGGTTATTTCAGCTTCTTGTATGCTTATTTTCTCATCTTTATGATGTTAGAGGAATTGTCTCAACAAGTGTTCAACACTTTTCTCTGGGCTTTTTTATCATTCCTGCTTTGGAATTCTGATCACTCACTGCTTATTACTCTTCATGTTGTCCCACATAACTCTAAGGCTTTCTTCAGATGTTTTCATTCTTTTTTCTGATTTTCCTCTAACATACTAGTATTGAGAGAATAACATCAAGCTCACTAATTTGCTCGTCCATTCCTTAACACCTACTCTTTTGACATTTCAATGCAATATCCATTTCTGAAATATTAGTATTAATCTTCTGATTTTCTAAATGCAGGCTTTGTAATTTTTCGAAATTTGTATTTATTTTGTCTGTTTGTTCTTTTAGTGTTTTCCTGAATTATTCTGAATTTTTTATGTTCTCTTTGCTTTCATCAATCTTTGTCAGTCCTTTGATGCTACTTAAATATCATTCTTTTAAATTCTATTTTTAAGTTAGTTCCATTATATTTTCTTCCTTATAGTTTTTTATTCTGCATCTTGATCATTTGTTTGAGCCATTCTCTCTTTTTTCTTCATATGAAATGAAATTCTTGTCTCCAGATCATTGCGGTATTGCTTTTGTGTGTGTGTGTTTCATTGTTAATTCTTTGTTAATGTGTTCGTGGGCTCTCACCAACTGTTTCCTGTGGGAGTAATTAGAGAATAGAAGTGCGTGCACTCTTCTCCATTGTCTGTTCATGCACCTTTTTATAGGGTGGGTTTGACTGGTCTTGGCTGCCATCTATCATTGTTAAATGGTCTAGGAGCTGGTCTTGGTTCTTTCTCAGTAGATAGAACTGCTAAGTGTACTATTGTGGCCGGTCTGAATGGGTGCAGTTGCTGTCTCCTTTTGGCTAGAAAAGAGAAGAAAATCCCTCCTATATACACACAAGAAAACAAAGCAGGATAAACAAACAAGAAACCAACAACGAAAAGATTAGAAAAGAGATAAAAACAGGCAGCAACCAGAAAAAAGAATATAATAACTTAAAAGAGAAAAGAGAGACAGGAAAATGGAGCTATAGAAGACAAAACTAAGAAAGAAAATAAAAGGAAATGTAACAACAAAAATTAGAAAAAAACAGGGAGAAGGAAGGTGAAAAGAGAGAATAGAGAGTAGAATTGAAAAACCAAAAGGGAAAGAAGAAGAAGAAGAGGAGGAGGAGAAATGAGAAGCAGAAGTAAAGAAGAAACACAAAAGCAGAGATAGAAAGGACAAAATTCAAGGGAATGGAAAGAGAAGAAGGAGAAGAATGAGTAAAGAACAAAACAATGAAAAGAAAACTGCAGCTTTTAGACCCAGATAGAAAACTCTGGCAAGGATGAGACCAAGTATCTGCTAGCCGAGGAGTTCAAGGAATGGGTGAAGGACAGATATCACAGAAGAGTTCCTGGCCCTAGAGAGAGTTCCTTTGGGCGTAGATATGATCTAGGTTTGTTGTTGTTGTTGCTAAGTGCGTCCGAGTCGGATCCGACCCATGGTGACCCTATACAGGGTTTCCCAGGAGCGACTGGTGAGCTTGAATTGCCGACCTGGTGGCTCAAAGCTACTTTGTAGTCCAGCACATTAACCCACAGCCCCACACCAGGACCCATGTTCTATGTTTAGGACGGTCAGTCTGGAAGTAGTTTGAGTTCGTTTCAGTGTCTGTTATGACTGCCGAGCAACTTGGGACAGGGTGAATAGTTATGAGGGTTTGTGGTAGATTAATATTATTCCGCAGGGTCACTATGAGTCGGAACCGACACCATGGTGCTAAACAACAATAACAACAGTGCTGTTGTTCTGGAAACTCTGCTGGTTTTGTAGGTCTAAAGCTGAGCGTGCCTGAATGCAGACATATTGGTTTGTTTTTGTGTCACTGATTTTTATCTCTCACTAGATGGATATATTGAACTCTAAAAACTAATTTGAGGGTCTCTATCTAGTCCCATTATTTCATTGCTTATATCTGCGTATAAGGAGACTTGTGGTGCCATGGGTTAAGTGCTGGGTGGCTAACCAGAGGACATCTGTTCAAACCCACCAGTTGCTCTATGGAAGAAACATGAGGCTGTCTGCTTCTATAAAAATTTATGGCCTCATTGACCTTATGGAGCAGCTCCACTCTGTCCTATAGGTTTGCTCTGACCTGGAATTGAGTAGACGGCAGTGGATGGTCTTGGTTTCATATCTGTGTGTGAATCTACTTACTTGCTCCATTTTACATTCCCTCCTCCTTCTGCTTGTCCATTTTAATTCGTTCTATCTTACTTGATTATATACTATCTGTAAATCTGGCTTGAATCTCAGTTTGGAATGAGGTAGATTATTAATTCATTAATTAGTGTATAGATTGCTTGTCTCACTCATTGTAATTTTCAAGTTATTAGCACAATAAGAGAATTTATAAAGTATTGTTACATATCAAACTAGATTTGGGAAAAATCTTATTCTTAATATGTTTATATTTCCTACATTAGAGTTAATGAATTTTCTTAAGCACTTTCAACTGCACAGGAAGCTGCTGAGAAATTTTTTAAATAAGGTAAATTTAAAGATAAAAGTCTAAATACATTTAAAAGATGAACAAATTTAGTATAAAATTAATAATCTTAGGAACAGCATATTGAATCTTCAAATGTTTCATGTCATTGGCATAACAATATCATAATATGCTGTATCTTAATATACAGACACCTCAAACATAAGGAAAAAATGTCATTACCAAGGTATATTGCTAAATTAGTAATTTAGAATACATAATATATTCTCATGAACTATTTTCAAATGATGGTTAGGCTCTCAGATCAGTTTATAAAATCTGTTTTATCCGTAGTATAGAAGGAACAATATTAATTTATAATAATAAAACATAGTAAATACTTTTTATATCTTAAATTATTAAAAAAGAATTTATATGAAGTTTGAAGCCTCAGTCCCTCTCCCTTCCAAAAAAAATGTAGTTAGAAGATCAGTATGTAGATATAAAAGTCCACGCAGACTCTAGAGAGAAATTCTGGATGCATTTAAAGAGATCAGAGATTATTATACTGCACAGTTTATAGTATATGAGTTTTCCCTTCTGGTTGTAAATATATTACTAGTGATTGGCAACTTCCAAAAAGATCTGGTGATACAATGGTTAAATGCTCAGCTGCTAAGTGAAAGATTGGCATTTCAAACACACCAGCCAAAACTCTGTGGGTGGGAGAAAGTTGGGACAGTCAGCTTCTGTAAAGATTACAGCCTTGGAAACCCTATGAAGTAGTTCTACTCTGCCACATAAGATTGCTATGAATGGGAATCACCTCCACAGTACACAATAACATGTAGCTTTCAGCATAACAACCGTAATGATGTTGACTTTCAATGCAAAGATGCAATGAGGAACACAGGAGAGAAAGAGCTAATGATAATGAGAATAAATGGATTAATGTTCTTGAGAAAACAAGACATGAATTTAGGCAGAGAATAAAACAAACATTACGTATTGAAATGATGAGAAGTATGGGAGATTCATATATTTATTGCACATAGGTGGTGTTAATAAATGCCTTCGAGTCAGTTATCACTCACAGAAAGCTGTATAGGGTTTCCAAGGAGCAGCTGGTAAACTTGAACTGTGGCCCTTGCAGTCCAGCACATTAACCCACAGTGCCACACCAGAGGTATTAAGGGTATAATGAAGACATGCTAGCATTTCCAGTATTCCTAGATGAGGACATGGAGAGAGGGAACAACTGAGGACTCTAGACTCATGAAAAGAGAAAGGCTGTGTACTGGTGGCCAGGTGCTGGTGGCCAGGAGGCAGGCTTGCAGAATGTGCCTTCTGGTTGTTTAAATGGTTATCTATTCTTGAGTGTTTTTGTCCCAAAATAAAAAAAAAAACTGAAAAAAACAAACAAACCAGAGAAAATAGAAGCAAATACTGTTGAATGATGATGCACGGAGGAGACTATAATCATTGCAATGAAACGAAGAGTGTAAAACAGATGTTCTCCCATGTAAACGATCACTCAATTTACAAAAAAAAAAAAATGATTTTTTTTAAAGAATAAAGATATAATCAATAATAATAATAATAATAAAAGTTGGCAATTTGAGCTACCAAGAGACACTTTGGAAGACAGGTTTGGTAATCTGCCTCTGAAAGGTCACAGCCTTGAACACCCTATGAAGCAGTTCTACTCTATGTACATGGGGTGACCATGAGTTAGAATCAACTTATTGGTACCTAGCAACAACAGCTGCTCATTGTAATTGTCTTTTTACTACCAATTTACAGTCTCAACTGTTCAAAATGGGTTTTGTTTCTATGTCATATTAGAACTGCTCTTAGGGAAGTGACAATCTCATGGTCTTTTCTATGTTCTTATTCTCTTGGTCTTGCAGCATTGTTGTTGTTGTTAAGTGCCATCGAGTTGATTCCGACCCATAGCTACCCTGTATAGGGTTTCCGAAGAGCAGCTGGTGAGCTTGAACCGCCGACCTTGCAGTTCAAACGGCTTTGCAGTCTGGCACATTAACCCACAGCGCCACACCAGAGCTCCGGACTGCGGCATAGTGGCTATTAATTACACCTTTCTTGAAGCTTTTGCTCATGATTTCTGTGCTATCTCATTGCACAGTCCAATCTACTGAACTCTTAGACTTTTGTTTTTAACTGTGTAAAGGATTACAGACATGATTATCATCTTTACATTCAACAAATCATACAAATTGTTTCATCTCAATGATTGTTGTCCCCATCATGCAACAATAGTTATCCCACTTTCTCTCTGTGGTTCATATATTTCCATCTCTTCTCAACTTTGTCCTTAGAAAAATTTGATCTTAAATTATTGACATGGTGAGCATACATCTAGTAACAATTAGTGTTGTTCCCCCTATATAGCTATCTACTGTTTGGCTGAAAACTGGGCTACGAGAGTGAGTTCTCTTCCAGACTTGAAGGATGGTTGAGGGCCATAGTTGTAGGAACCTTCAGTCTCTTTCTGACCAGTAAACATGATATTATATAATTTTGAGTTTTATTCCACCTTTTCTCCCACTTTATCAAGGACTTTCTAATGTTATACTTTTTAGAGTTGGTAGTGGTAGCTGGATAGCTGTTAGTTTTTCTGTTCTCAGAGTTGTGTTGACTGATGTTTACATATACCCTTGGTTCACTGGACTAGTTGAGTCAAGATTCTTCCAATTTTTATCACTCTTCATTCTTTTGCACAAGGAGAGAACAAGAGTTCCACCTTCTGTGGCTGCTCATGAGCTTTTAAGATCCCAGATACTACTCACCAAAGTAGGATGTAGAATATTATTTTTGTGGACTGTGTTATGCCAATTGACTATGGTATCCCCTGAGACTACAGTTCTGAGATCCCAAGCTCAGCAACTAATTGACTTAAGATGTTTGATAATATCTAAGAAGTTTTCATCATTTTACTCCTGTGTGCTCCATGAAATGTACAAAGTATGAATCTGGGAAAATTGAAAGTTATCAAAAATGAAATGGAACACATAAACATTGATATCTTAGGCATTAGTGAGCTGAAATGGATTAGTATTTGCCATTTTGAATCTGATGACCACATGGTTTACTATGCAGGAAATGACAGATTGAAGAGGAATGGTGTTGCATTCATTATCAAAAAGAACACATACAGATCAATCATGAAGTACAGTGCTGTCTGTGATAGGATAATATCCATGCCCATACAGGGAAGACCACTTAATACCACTGTTATTCAAATGTACACACTAACCACTAAAGCCAGTAAGGATGAAATAGAAAAATTCTACCAACTTCTTCAATCTGAAATTGATCAAACAATCAATTAAGCTGTATTGATCATTCCGTGATTGGAATGCAAAGGCTGGGAGCAAAGAGGAAGGATCAGTAATTGGAAAATATGGCCTTGGTCATAGAAATGATGCTGGAAAACACATGATAGAATTCTGTAAAACCAATGATTTGTTCATTTCAAATACCTTCTTTAGACAGCATAAGAGACAACTATACGTATGGACCTCACCAGATGGAATACATAGAAATCAAATTGACTACATCTGTGCAAAGAAATGATGGAAAAGCTCCATATCATCAGTGAAAACAAAGCCAGGGGCAGACTGTGGAACAGACCATCAATTATTCACATGCAAATTCAAACTGAAGCTGAAGTAAATGAAAACAAGTCCACGAGAGCCAAATTATGACCTTGAATGTACCCCACCTGAATTTAGAGATATCTGAAGAACAGATTTGATACATTAAATACTAAAGACTGAAGACCAGAAGAGTTGTGGGATGACATCAAGAACATCATACATAAAGAAAGCAAAAAGTCATTGAGAAGACAAGAAAGAAGGAAAAGGTCAAAATGGATGTCAGAAGAGACACTGAAACTTGCTCTTCAGCATAGAGATGGTAAAGCAAATGGAAGAAATGAGTATGTACAAGAGCTGAACAGAAAATTTCAAGGTCAGCTCGAGAAGATAAAGCCAAATATTACAACAAAATGTGTAAAGATCTGGAATCACAAAACCAAAAAGGAAGAACACACTCAACATTTCTCAAGCCAGAAGAATTGAAGAAAAAATTCTAGCCTTGACTTTTAATTATTGAAAGATTCACTGGGCAAATTATTGAATGATGCAGAAAGCATCAAGAGAAGATGGAAAGAATTCACAGAGTCACTGTATCAAAAGGAAATGGTTAATGTTCAACCATTTCAAGAGGTAACCTATGATCAAGAGCAAATGATACTGAAGGAGGAAGTCCAAGGTGCATTGAAGGCATTGGCAAAGACCAAGGTACCAAGAATTGATGGAATAAAAATTGAAATCATTCAAGAAAGTGATGCGGCTCAGGAGGCACTCACTCATTTCTACCAAGAAATTTGGAAAACAACTATCTTGACCACTGATTGGAAGATATCCATATTTGTGCCCATTACAAAGAGAGGTGACCCAATGGAATGTGGAAATCTTTGGACAATCTCTTTGATATCCCATGCAAGTAAAGTTTTACTAAACGGTAATACAGAAATGGCTACAATCATACACTTACAGAGAACTTCCAGAGGTTAAAGCCAGATTCAGAAAAGGCCGTGGAATGAGAGATATCATTGCTGAGGTCTGATGGATATTGGGTGAAAGCAGAGAATATCAGAAAGATGTTTACCTGTGCTTTATTGACTATGCAAAGGCTTTTGATTGTGTGGATCATGACAA
>NW_006408557.1:1415437-1417716 GCF_000296735.1 Chrysochloris asiatica
CATTGGCTGTCAAAAGAACCAATAGATCCATTTTGGAAGAAGTGCAGCCAGAGTGCTCTTGGAAGCCAGGATGGCCAAACTTTTTCTCTCATACTTTAGACATATTGTCAGGAGGGACCATTCACTGGAGGAGACATCATGTTTGGTAAGGTGGAAGGTCAGAGATAAAGAGCAAGATCCCCAACGAGATGGGCTGGCCAAGTGGCAGCATCGATGGACTCAAGTGTGGCAACAGTAGTGAGGTTTGCCCAGGATAGGGCAGTGTTTCGTTCTGCTGTGTATAAGGTCGCTGTAGGTTGGTACCAACTCAATGGCACCTAACAACAACAACAACAACATGCTCCACCACATTTATAGGTATGTGTTCAGCAAAGGTAAATTAACTTAACAACTTAAGGACATTTAGTCGGTTTCGACTCATAGTGACCTTATATAGAGTTTGTGAGGAACAGCTGGTTTGTGTGAACTGCTGCCCTTGTGATTTACAGTCCAGTACTGATCTTACAGTGCCTTAAAATACTCATGTGCAAATTATTCTCTTTCAAATCCTTATATATTTGTGGATATACTCCCACTCTCCCTCTCATACCTGTTCAGCCTATGTATCACAGTTCATCTTTCAGGTACATTATTACATTCAGAATCATATACCTGACTCCTCATTCAGCACTGTCCTTACCCTACAGATCTTCTATAGAGCTGTTCAGGTCAGAAAGTGTTTTCATGTTTATAGCTGAATGATTGTGTGAGTGTGAGTGTGTGTGTATGTGTGTGCATGTGCACATGCATGTGTGTGTATACACTGAAGAATGTAATAATTATGGATTTTTCTCATGTCTAATCAGTTTATACTCCAGAGAGAGTGCTAGCCTACATCATTAGGTGATGAGTGTTCTGCAATGTCCTGCTCTGTATTTCCCTCATTTAGAATGGTACTCATTAAGATACTAATTTACTCTTTCAAGGCCCCTTTGTTTATCATTGCTGCTGCTCTAATGAATAGTTTTAACCTTATCTGCTGAAGAAAAATTCCAAGTGGTAGTTCTAGGAGTACTGAAAACGTGAACACAGAGTGATTAAAAAAAAGGTGTTTTATAGAGTTCTGGTGTGATGCTGTGGGTTAATGCGCCAGACTGAAAAATCTTTTGAACTGCAAAGTCAGTGGTTTAAACTCACCAGCTGCTCCTCAGAAACCCTATACATGGTCGCTATGGGTCAGAATTGACTCGATGGCACTTAGGCACTGTAAACTTCACTGCAGATTTGATCAATAATTGTATGTTGTTGTTGCTAAGTACAGTAGAGTTGGTTCCGACCCAAGCGACCCTGTATAGGATTTCCGAGGAGTTGCTGGTGAGCTTGAACCTCTGACCTTGTGGTTTAAACCGACTTGCAGTTCAGCGCAACTGCTTCTTGGTCCAGGTACAGATTCCTCATGAGCACAATTAAGTGTTCCGGAATACTCATACTTCACAATGTTGCCCATAGCTTGTCATAATCCATATAATCAAAAGCCTTTGTGTATCAATAAAGCACAGGTAAACACCTTTCTGATAGTCTCTGCTTTCAGCTAAGATCCATTGGACCTCAGCAATGATATCCCTCATTCCATGGCCTCTTCTGAATCTGGCTTGAACCTCTGGAAGTTCTCTGTCAATGTATGATTGTAGCCGTTTCTGTATAACCTTTAGCAAAACTTCACTCGCATGGGATATCAAAGAGATTGTCCAATAATTTAATGATTTCCGCATTTCATTGGATCACTTCTCTTTGGAATGAGCATAGATATGGATCTCTTCCAATCAGTTGGCCAGATAGTTGTCTTCCAAATTTTTTGGCAGAGATGAATGAGTGCCTCCTGTGCCGCCTCACCTTCTTGAAAGATTTCAATTTTTATTCCATCAATTCTTGGTGACTTGTTCTTTGCCAATTCCTTTAATGCACCTTGGACTTCCTCCTTCAGGATCATTGGCTTTTGATCATATGCTACCTCTTGAAACGGTTGAACATTAACCATTTCCTTTTTTTTTTTTTTAATGTTTTATTGTGACTTATGTGGTAATTTACATGGGAGAACATTAGTTTTGCATTCATCCTATCATATATCATTTCATTGCTATGGTTACAATTCCTTCCATGCATCATCAACCAACCAAAGGGTGTACACTACAAGCCTGCTCCCTGGTTGTCAGGACACAGACCCTCTCCCTCTCTGTGTCTAAAGTCCCCAACTGCTCCATCTCTCCACGTCATCGTGTCTGCCACCATTTCAGGCATCT
>NW_006408557.1:1418682-1425111 GCF_000296735.1 Chrysochloris asiatica
AGATGATCTCTAAATTCAGGTGGGATCTATTCAAGGTCATATTTTGGCTCGCGTGGACTTGTTTTCATTTACTTCAGCTTCAGTTTGAATTTGCATATGAGTAATTGATGGTCTGTTCCACAGTCTGCTCCTGGCCTTGTTTTGACTGATGACATGGAGATTTTCCATTGTCTTTTTTCGCAGATATAGTCAACTTGATTTCTTTGTATTCCATCTGGGAGTTCCATACGTATAGTTGTCTCTTAATGCTGTCTAAAGAAGGTATTTGATATGAGCATATCATTGGTTTTGTAGAATTCTATCATGCATTCTCCACCATCATTTTTATCACCAAGGCCATATTTTCTAGCATCATTTCTATCACCAAGGCTATATTTTATATATATCATAGCTGTTAATATGTCATCCTCTAATCCTGATGCTGCATTCTTCTTCATTTAATTCTGATTCTTGGTTAATTTGCTCAACATAGAGATTGGATAATTATGGTAAAATAATGTCATCCTGATATAAGTTGTGTTTTTAAGTGTCATCGAGTCAGTTCTGATTCATAGTGTCCCTATACAGGGTTTCTGAGCAGCACTTAGTGGCTTTGAACTGCTGACCTTGTTGTTTGCAGTCCAGTGCTGATATTATAGCACCACACCAGGAGTCACACCAGGACTCCACAACCCTAACACATACGTTTCCTAATTTTAAACCAGACAGTATCCTTTAGGTATGTTCAAACACATACCTCTTTTTATATGCACAGTTTCTTCATGAGCACAATTAAATTTTCTGGAATTCCCATTCTTCAGAATTTGTTATGATCCACAAAGCTGAATACATCTGCATACTTTAAAAATGTAGGTCAACATCTGGTATCTTCTGCTTTCAGCCAAGATATTTCTGATATCAGCAATGATATCCTTCCCTCCATGTCTGCTTCTGAATCTGGCCTGAATTTCTGGCCATTCCCTGTTAGTATACTACTGCAAATATTTTTGAATGATCTTTAGCAAAATTTTACTTGCATAAGATAGTAATAGTATTGTTTGATAGCTTCTGCATTCTGTTGAAATTGTTCAACAAACCGATGATGTGCTGGAGATGTTCACGTATCTATACCAATTGACTACAGAAGAAAGACAATCCAACAGAATACTGTTGTCATTATTGGCTTCTGTCAAGCCAATTGTGATGCATAGGGTCATTAGGAGTTTGAACCAACATGACGGCACCTAAATACAGTAACAGCATTCTCTTGGATTGTCTTTCTTTGGAATAGGCACAAATATGAATCTTTGCAATGAGTTGATATAGATAAGTGAGCACCTCCAGGACTGCATTTGTTTGTTGAAACCTTTCCATTAGTATTCTGTCAATTCCTGGAGACTTGTTTTTCAATAATGCTTTCAGTGCAGATTCGGCTTCTTCCTTTTTCCTCTTGAGATGGTTAAGTGTAGACTAGTTAGTTTTGTTCCAGTGACTGTGTATTCCTTCCATCTTCTTTTGGTGTTTCCTGTGTTGTTCAATATTTTACTTATGCTAACGTTGTTAAATGTTGTTGAAATAGTTCTGATTCATAGTAACCCTGTGAGCAAGAGAGCAAAACACTGCCTGACCTGGCCCTCTGCCATCCTCACAACCTGTTCTGTTTGAGCCCATTGTTTGCAGCTCCTGGGTCAATCCATTTTATTGAGGGATTTCTTCTGTTTTCACCGACCCTCTGCTGTACCACACATGGTGTTCTCCTCCAGGGACTGGTCCCTTTTGATAATATGCCCAAAGTGCATGAGACAAAGTTTGGCCATCCTCACTTCTAAGTAACTCTAGGCTGTACTTCTTCCAATACAGATTTATTTGTTCTTCTGGTTGTTGTTAGGTACCATTGATTCAGTTCCGATTTACAGTGACCCTATACACAACAGGATAAAACACTGCCCGATCCTGCACCATCCTCACAATTGTTGTTACATTTAAGCCCATTACTGCTGTCATGGTATCAATCCATTTTGTGGGGGGGATTTCTTCTTTTTACCTGACCATCAACTTTACCAAGAATAATGTCCTTCTCCAGAGACTGGCTCCTCCTGATAATGTGTCTAAAGTATTAGAGACAAACTCTTGCCATCCTTGCCCTGAAGGAACATTCGGGCTATACTTCATCCATCACAGACAGGTTTGTTCTTCTGGAAATCCATGCTACTTTCAATATTCTTCTCCAACACCATAACTCAAGTGCAGCGATTCCTTAATGGTCTTTCTTATTCATTGACCAAGTTTCACATGCATACAAGGCTATTGAAAATACCATTACTTGGGTCAGGCACACCTTAATTTTCAAACTGATATATTTGCTCTTAAATACTTAAAACAGGTGTAGTGCAACAGATTTGTCTAGTGCAATACATCGTTTGATTTCTTGATTGCTGCTTCCATGAGTATTGATTGTCGATCCAAGCAAAATGAAGTCTTTAACAACTTCAATCTATCCTTCATTTATCATAATGTTATTTATTAGTCAAGTTGTGAGAATTTTTATTTTCATTACATTGAGGTGCAATCCACACTGAAGGCTATAGCCTTTGATCTTCATCAGCATTTTAAGTCCTCTTAAATTTCAGCAAGCAAGACTGTATCATCTGCATGTCACAGGTTGTTAATGATGCCATGCTCCAATCCTGAGGCCATGCTCTTCTTCATATAATCCAGCTTCTCAGATTATTTGCTCAGCAAACAGATTAAATAAATGTAGTGAAAGAATACAGCCCTGTCACACATATTTCCTGTTTCTAAATCATTCATTATCACTATTTTGTTTGAATGACTGCCTCTTGGTCTATGTACAGGTTCCTTATGAGCACAATCTGGAATACTCATTCTTCGCAATGATCTTCAAGCAAGAGTTTGTCATGGTCCACACAGTCAAAAGCATTTGCATAGTCAATCAAGCACAATTAAACATATTTTTGTTATTCTCTGCTTTCAGCTAAGATCCATCTGATGTCAGCAATGATATCCCTAGTTTCACATCCTCTTTTGAATCTGGCTTTGAGTTTCTGGCAGTTCACTCTCAATTTACTGTTGCAGCCATTTTTAAATTACCTTCTAAGTTTAATTTTACTTTCATGTGATACTAATGATCTGGCTTGATAATTTCCACATTCCATTGGGTCACCTCTCTTATAATGGGCACAGATTTGGCTCTCTTTCAATCAATTGGCCAGGCAGCTGTCTCCAAAATTATTAACATAGATGAGTGAGCAGTACTGCATCAGTTTAAAAAAAAAATATTTCAATTTATATTTTGTCAATTCCTGGAGCCTTGTTTTCCTAGTATAACTTCAGAGCAGCTTGGACTTGTTCCTTTAGTACCATTAGTTCTTGAGCATATGCTACCTCTTGAAATGGCTGAACATCAACCATTTCTTTTCGATACATTGACTGAATATTTCTTCCATCTTCTTTTGATTCTTTCTGCATCATTCAGTATTTTGCACATACAATTATTTAATGTTGCATGTTGAGGCTTTAAATTTTTTTTTTTTTTTTTTCCAGTTCTTTCAGCTTGAGAAATGCTGAACATAGTCTTCCCTTTTGGTTTTCTAATTCTAGGCCTTTGCACATTTCATTATAATATTTGACTTTGTCTTTTTGAGCTGCCCCTTGAAATGTTCTCTGCAGCTCTTTTACCTCAGTTCTTTCATCTTTAACATTGAAGAGCAATGTTACATCTTACATTCTTACATCTATTTTGGTATTTTCTTTCTTCCTTGTCTTCTTAATGACCTTTTGTTTTCTTCTTGTATGATGTTGTTGAAGTCATACCACAACTCTTCTGGTCTTCTATAATTAGTTCCTAATATATCACCTTTTATCTTGTTTAAAAAAGGTATTTGCAGTGAATAAAGTATGGTCTTACAAAATTCTATCGTGAGATCTCCAGTATCATTTTTATCACCAATGTCATATTTTCTAAATATTCATACTTCTTTGTTTCCAACCTGCACATTCCATTCACCAGTAATTATGCATACATTTTAATTGCATGCCTGATCAATTTCAGACTTAAGAAGTTGGTAGAATTCTTCAATGTCATCATCATTGGCTTTAGTGGTTGGTGTGTAAATTTTAATATAGTGGTATGAACTAGTTTTCCTTATAGACATATAGATAAACAATGTATTTTAAAAGAGATCTTGAAAAGTTTTTGATGATGAATGCTACATAATTTTCCTTGAATTTGTCATTTCCAGCATAATAAACCATATGATTGTCAGATTCAAAATGGCCAATACCACTACATTTCACCTCACTAATGCCTAGGTTATTGATCTTTTTGCATTCCATTTCATTTTTGAGGACTTCCAATATTCCTAGATTCATACTTCTGGCATTTCATGTTTTGATTTTTATTGTAGTTATGTGCCATCGAGTCGGTTCCTATTCATAGCGATCCTGCTGTGTTTGAACCGCTGACCTTGTAGTTCAAACTGACCTTGTGGTCTACTGCTTTATCCTACAACACCACACATTATTAATAGATATTTGAAGCTAATCCTCCTCATTTTGAGTTGTGCCGTATCAGCAAATGAAGGTCCTGTAAGCTGTACTCTATTTGCATCATCATGGTTAACTCTACTTTGAGGAGGCAGCTCTTCCCAGTCACATTTTTAATAACTTTCACCCTGAGGGTCTCATCTTCCAGAACTATATCTGACAATATTCAGATGCTATTCATAAGGATTTCATCTTCTAGCACTATATCTGAAAATGTTCATCTGCTATTCATAACGTTTCCTGTGGTTAAACATTCCGAAGTTGTCTGTCTCTCCTTCTTCCTACTCTGTCTTGGTCTGAAAGCTCCACTGAAACTTTTCCATCATGGGTGACTCTGCTGGTATTTAAAATACCGGTGGTATTACTTCCAGCATCATAGCAACATGCAATCCCCCATAGTATGACAAACTGACAGATGAGTAGTGGGTTCTTCTGGTAGTCCATGGTATTTTCAGTATTCTTTGTCAACACTATAAATTCTTGATCATATATTACCTCTTGAAAAGGTTTTTGTGTAGTCACTCTGCATATTCCTTTCAGTGTTTTGTTGTTGTTGTTGTTGCTTCTTGTATCATTCCATTTTTTGACCTTCAATACTGCAACTTGAGGCTTGAAACTTGCCTTCAATTTTTTCAGCTTGAGAAATGCTAACCAATTCTCCCCTTTTGGTTTTCTAACTCCAGGTCTTTGTAAGTTTAATTTTAATACTTTGTCTTTTCCAACTGTCTTTTGAAATATTCTGTCCAGATTTTTTACTTCATTGTTTCTTTCTATTGTTTTATGTTTTACATTCTAGAGCAAGGTACATAAAAGACATCCATTTTGATTTTTTCTTTCTTGTCTTTTTAGTGAGTTTTTAGTTTATTCAAATATTGATGTCACCCTACAACTTTGGTTCTTTGGTCATCAGTATTCAATGTGTGAAATGTAGTCTCAAAATTCAGATGGAAAATGCCAAGGTCATTTTGACTCTAGTCAAGTTTTAAAATGTTTCTTCAGCTTCAACTTGAACTTGTATATGAGCAACTGATGGTCTCTTCTACAGTTGACCCTGGCATTGTTACCACTGATGATGTTGAGCATCTCCATCATCTCTTTCCACAGAGGTAATCAAATTGATTCCTGCATACTCTGTCGGTTGATGTCCTTGTGCATAGTCACCATATATGTTGTCCAAAATATGTATTTGCCAATGAAATGATATATGATAGAATGAATGTAAAACTAATGTTCTACCATGTAAACTATCATATAATTCACAATAAAAACTTAAAAAAATATATATAAATTAAAAATAGCCTAGGGGGAAAATATATATCCATATTTGCAATGAATAAGTCATTGGTATTGCAGAATTTGCAATGAATAAGTCATTGGTATTGCAGAATTCTACCATGTAATTTTTGTGTGGCACTGTAGGATAAGCACTGGACTACTAAAGCCAAGGTCAGTGTTTCAAACCCACCTGTCACTTCTTGGAAACTCTATACAGAGCCACTAACAGTCAGAACCAGCTCAACAGCATTTAACAACATCCTTCTATGGTTCCAGTTTTCATGTTCCTATCACCAGTAATTAACAATGCATCTGGATTATATGTTTCATCAATTTTAGAATTCAGAAGTTGGTAGAACTTTTCAGTTTCTTCATATTTGGTAATAGTAGTTTGTACATAATTTAAATAATAATCACATTAACTTGTCTTCCTGATAGGCAAATGAATATTATCCTATCACTACCAGATTGGATTTTAGGATAGCTGTTGAAATGTTCTTTTTAATAATAAACATGGTACCATTTCTCTTTAATTTGTTATTTCTGGCATAGTCGACCATAAGATCCTCAGATTTAAAATGGCCAATGCCAGTTCTTTCAGTTCATACC
>NW_006408557.1:1426553-1436605 GCF_000296735.1 Chrysochloris asiatica
TTTTGGTGACTTCTAATTTTCCTAGATTCGTATTTCATACATTCCATGTTCGATTATTAGGGGATGTTTGCAGCTGTTTCTTCTCATTTTGAGCAGAACCACATTCATATATAAAAGCCTCAAAAGCTTTGCTCCATCCATGTCATTAAGATTGACTTTACTTTTAGGAGGCAGCTCATTGGAGATAAGGATACAATTAACAATGCAAAGAAAAGTAAGACATTTGTTCCTTCTGTGTTTTTATGCACTCACAACAATTTTTCAGCTATATTGCTAGAGTCAGATTAAACATTACTCAACATAACAGTATGCATCATCAAGAATTATCTAGAATAGCCACATGTTAGTGTTGTTAAGTAGAGTTGAGTAGACTATTAGTGACTCTGTACAGGGGCTCTGAGGATCAGCTGGTGAGTTTGAGCTGCCAACCTTGTGGTTCATAGTCTACTAATGATTCTACAGTGCCACACAGAATAACCCCATGAGGATTTTTTTTTTTTTTTAAGCAAATAAGTTTTCCTAGGAGCAACTGATAGGTTTGAACTGCTGACCTTGCAGTTAGAAGTCCAAGAGCTTATTCCTCAGTACTATACTAGAACTCCAAGGAGTCTGGTAGCGTAATGATTACGAATCAGGCTGTGAACCGTAAGGTCATCAGTTTGAAACTACCAGTTGCTCCACGGAAGACAGATGAGGCTTTCTGCTCCTGTAAAGATTTACAGCCTCAGAAACCCTGTACAGGGTCGCTATGGGTCGGAACTGACTCAACGACACTTAACAACAACAATGACATACTAGAACTCCAAACAAAAACACAAGCTGAAACCAATTGCCTATAAATTGATGGTGATGAGTGAAAAAGAGAAATATTAATAATCCAAGTGAATAAACACTGTGCTGATAGTCAATTATTAGAAGTCTTGGCAGATAAAAGATACAGATTATTATTTTTAAAAGTAGAATTGACACCATTTATCGATGTGCCCTTTAGAGGCTGCACATTATTGAATCTCAGTTTC
Source organism: Chrysochloris asiatica (assembly GCF_000296735.1). Classification (NCBI taxonomy): domain Eukaryota; kingdom Metazoa; phylum Chordata; class Mammalia; order Afrosoricida; family Chrysochloridae; genus Chrysochloris; species Chrysochloris asiatica. The sequence goes on from NW_006408557.1 coordinate 1,427,573, forward strand.
CTTTTTGGCTTAATTAAAGTAATCATATGATTAAAGTAATCCTATCTCCTTGGTTACTGTGAGTAATAATAAGATAACTTATGTGAAAATAGCCAATAAATTTATGAATTCATATTAGTTTGATTTTCCTATTCTCAGATTGACTAATGGGACCCCAAGGACCTAACTCTTTTAAAAGAAAGTTGGATTGAGCAGTCATCAAGTTCAGAAAATACCATTACCAGAAACTTTTAAACTAATATTTCCTAGGGGGAACCTTGAGCTTATTTCTCCCCTGAAAAAAAGAGGAAACACAGGATCAGTTCCCTTTAGGTTTGAAATTCAAAAAAAGAAAAAAAAGGAAGTTTGAGTTTGATTGGGACCAGGAGATAGAGCTTAAATTTGTTTTTAATCTATTATTAATAATAAAATCTTAGATTCCACATTAGAAATGATCTCTTTCCAGTATGAGTGGTATCCTTAAGACCTAACAGTTGAGTTTATAAGAAGCTATGTGTTTGCCTCCATCATGAGCTTCCCTTTCAGTACAGTTTAAAAAGTGAAGATCTGATATCCTGATCCCAGCATAGCCATTCTTCATGTAACATAAATATTAAATGGAATTGGTTAGCTGCAGGGTCAGAGTTTTATCTGAGTTCCTTAGTATAGAGGTAGTTCCTGTCAAATATTTTCTGGTAGTGCATCTTATTACTTTACCCAATTGGGATGTAAAATCTTGCCTGTCTAGGCAGGAAGAGAAATTTACACTTTACTCATTTACTTTTGGCAAAACAGTTCTTATTTTAACACCTATTTGAAAGTGTAAAGACTATATGTGTTTGTATGGGGGTGTGTACCTGAATTATTCATAGAATTATCTTGCTTTAAACCAGAACAATGAAACAGTGTTCTTTAAATATCTGTCAGACTGACTTTCAGTTTCAATTCCTAATCCCTGGTCCTTCTCTGCACAAAATTAAATTATTGCGTTTGTATCAAAGTCAAAATGCTCAAAGTGATTCCTAGTTCTACTTGACTTCTTAGTAGTAACATGAATCTGTTTTCTTCTTGCCAATTTGAGACAACATTATAATCACAACTGTGAGGTCACTTTCTTAAATCCTATAGCGTACCCATGTTATCAGGAGCGCAGTGGCTACATACGATAAACACTGGACTGTAAACCACAAGACCAGTGGTTGTGGAGCCCACCAGCCGCTCCAAGGGAGAAAGATGAGAAATAGCACATAACATAGCGTTTTGGGAATGGAGATGTGCCATGTATCAAAAGTTTTTCAATGTTTATTTCTAGAAGTTAGACTCAAGAATATGCAAAATATTACCTACAAGAAACGATTTGATTGATTCATTATGTGCCCTGGAGTCGGTTCCGACTCATAGTGACCCAGTACAGGGTTTCCGAGGCTGTAAAGCTTTACGGGAGCAGAAAGCCTCATCTTTCTCCCACGGAACAGCTGGTAGTTTCGAACTGCCGACCCTAAATTTAGCAGCCCAGACCCAGAAGCGAATTAAATCTCCAGCATAACAGATGTTGCTGGTGGTGGTTGTGTGCTGTCGGATCAATTCCGACTCTTAGCAGCGTGCCTATCGTACGTAGGGTTTCTGAGGCTGTAAATCTTTATGAGAGCAGAAGCCCGCCTCTTTCTCCTGTAGAGTGGCTGGTAGATTCGAATGGCTGACCTTATGGTTAGCAGCTCAATCTGTCACTACATTATCAGGTCTGAGAAAAATTTGAAAAAGTTGTAGCCACTATTTTTTAAAAAGATGCTGTAAAAATTATATTTCTGATCATGAAGAGAATTTCAAATTTCAATTCTCTTCATGATCAGAAATATAATTTTTACAGCATCATTTCAAATGAATGAATTTGAAATTTTTTCATGATCAGAAATATAATTTACAACATCATTTTAAATAGTGGATATGACTTTTTCAAAATTTTTCAACTATCCCTGCTGCTGGATATTTAATTAGAGCCTGGGTTTTCATGTTCATAAATGATACTAATCATTTAGAAGATTCCTGGTGTATCATTGTAGGATAAGCACTGGACTGCTAACAACAAGGTTGATGGTTCAAAGCCACCAGCCACTCCTTCAAAACTCTATACAGTGTCAGTGTGAGTCAGAATCTACTTGATGGCCCGTAACAATAGAAATAAATAAAAGAAACTTAACAAATAGTATCATCTGAGTATGTATAAAATATATATGCTATTCATTTAATTTTTTATAAAGTATAGAAAATTGCCTTATTTAAACACACTGAAACACTCTTTATCTCAGGGCAATAGGAATGTGGGAAATACTTTTTTTTTTAGCTTCTCTGTATTTTTGACTAGTTCATAGTGAATATGTCTTATTTATGTATTAAAACATAAGAGAAACTATTTGAAATGTTATGTTGTTGTTAAGTGCCGTCGAATTGGTTCCGACCCATAGCAACCCTGAACAGGCTTTCTGAGGTTGTGAAGCTTTACGGGAGCAGAAAGCCTCACCTTTCTCCCACGAAGCAGCTGGTAGTTTCAAACTGCTGACCTTGCGGTTTGCAGCCTGATTCGTAACCACCACACTACCAGAAAAATGTTATATACATCTTCAATTAGGATTTACAATTTAGAGAGAATTCGTGGACATTGGACTGTTGGTGGTTTATCTTAATGCATCTATCTTCATCCCCACTGCCACTGAGTCAATTCTGACACATAGTGACCTTATAAAACAGACTAGATCTGCTTTGGGTTTCAGAGACTGTAAATCTTCATAGGAATAGACAGCCTCATTTTCTACCCACATCCTGATGTCAGAATTTCTCTTTTCAGCTTTGCCATAAATAAATAAATAACCTTTAACTTGAAGCCTAAATGCCATGGTTAATCTACATTATGTTTATCCTGAGGTTCTATTGTGAATTTATACTTTGGACTGAGTAATTCCCACATTTCCATTCAAATGTTTCATGTGTTTGTTGAACTATTATGAATGTTCACTTTTATTTATTTTACTTTTTTTTTTTAAGCTTTTTATTGTGAATTGAATGGAGATTTATGGAGTAGTAGATCATCAGTTTTACATTTAAAAATCATATACTTTGCTTCTTTACATGATTGCAATCCCCTTCCTGTTAACCAATAGTTAACAGCATTCACTTTAACTATCTATCGCATTCCTCCCAGTGTCCCCGCTACCTTCATTTTTCCAGTGCTAACTTACCTCTCTAGGAGCTCTGGTGGCATAGTGGTTACAAATAGGACTGCTAACCTCAAGGTCAGCAGTTCAAAACTACCAGCTGTTCTGCAGAAGAAAGATGAGGCTTTTTGCTCCAATAAAGATTTACAGCCTCGGGAACCAACAGCAACCTCCCTTTCTGGGAGCATAGTGGTTACGAATCGCGCTGCTTAATTCAATGTCAGCAGCTTGAAACTATAGCTATTCTTTGAGAGAAAGATGAGGCTTTCCGCTTCCATAAAGATTTACAGGTTTGGAAACCCTATGCAGGATTGCTATGAGTGGAATTCGACTCTACAGCATACCACCACCTCACCACCAACTTCCCTCTGGAGTCCTGGTGTGGTGCTGTAGATAAGCACTGGATGGTTAAACTCACGTTCAGCGGTTCAGACCCATCAGTTAATCCTTGGAAACCCTATAGTCACTATGGGTTGGAATAAACTCAACAGCTCATAACAGCAACAACAAGAAGCTCCTTCTCGTAATTGTCTGCTGCCACCTGTTTCAACCTTCTAGCCCATGAATTATTTCTCTTCCCCCTCCTTCTCCATACCCATGAGAGATTGTTTCTTTTTTCAAGAAAACTTTTATTTTTATCCTTCTATAATGTTAATCTCATATAATGTTTGTCCTTTTGTGATTGACTAATTTCACTCAGCATAATGTTCAAACATGGGAAAGGATTTACAGATTCTTCATTATTCAACATTTTGTGGTATTCTAGTGTATGTTTGTACCTAAGTTTGTTTAGCCATTCTTCTGTTGATGGGCATTTAAGCTGTCTCCATCTTTTTTATATGTATCTTGTAGACAGTGTATTGAAGGATTCTGGGTTTTTTTTTTTTTTCAATCCATTCTGCTCTTTATATCTCTTTACATTCAATGAAATTATTAATAGGCATGAATTGATTGTTGTTGTTTTCCTATGTGTTTTTTTGTGGTGCTGTTGATTTTTTGTTCCACGTAATTTTCTATGCTGAGTTAATTTTGTTTGTGTATTTTCTTTTCATTTTCATTTCTGTTGTGTAATATTTACTAAGTCTTTTTTATTTTCCTCTTTCTGTTTCTTGATGTACAGGTTTATTTTATTTTATTTTATTTTATTTGTGGTTACCCTGTAATTTCCTAACTGTTCCCTGTTTAAAGCAATCTATTTTATCTTGAAATCTACTTGACTTCCTTGACATTTGAAAGTTCTATATCTACACTATTCCCTCTTTTTGCTTTGTAGTTGACTTAATCATACATTGATATCTCTGGTTCTTGTAGGTTTGTTTTACTTTAAATACTTCTATATCATGATTGAGTTCTGGGTGGTCTTGTTATGTATGGTCATCTCAGGTTGCTGTCTGCTGTTGTTGGTTCTCAATCCAAAGAACACCCTTTAGCAGTTTTTATAAAGTTGATCTGGTCATAACAAATTCCTTTAATGTCTGTTTATCAGGAAATGTTCTAATTTCACCATCAAATTTGAGGAACAACTTTGTTGGGTATATGATTCTTTGTTGGCAATTTTTTTTTTTTTTTTTCTTTCAGAATTTAGTATATGTCATCCCATTGCCTTCTTGACTGCATGGTTTCTTCGGAGAAATCAAACTTTAGTCTTATTGGTCTTATTGGTTCTCCTTTGTAGGTAACTTTTCCCCCCTCAAACTGCTTTCAGGATTCTTTCCTTGTCTTTGAGTTTAGAAAGTTTGATTATGATATGCCTTGGTGATTTTCTTTTAAAATCTATCTTGTTTGGGGTTTATTCAGAAAGTATGCTTATCTTCTAGTCTTTCATGATGTTACAGAAATTTTCTTCCAGCAACTCTTCACAGTTTTCTCTTCATTCTTCTCTTCCTGTTCTGGAATTCCAATCACCTGCAAATTGTTCCTCTTCATGTTCCACATAACTCTTAGGCTTCTTCCAATTTTTTTATTTTTTTTTTTCTGATTGTTCTTTAGCTTACTAGTATTGAAAGATTTCTTTCTTCAAGTTCACTAATCCAGGCTTCCATTGCTTCACATCTACTCTTGCCCTTTTCACGACATTGTCCATTTCTGAGATTTTACCATTTATCTGCTGGATTTCTAATTACAGGTTTTGTGTCAAAATTTACATTCATTTTGTCTGTTTCTTCTTGTAGTGTTTTCCTGAATTCTTTTAAAGTTTTTATCGTGTTTTCCTTGCCTTTCTTGATCTTTCTACTGATCCTTTGAAGGTACCTATTTATCATTCTTTTGAAATTTTGTTTTCAGTTAGTTCTATTACCTTTTCTTCTTCACAAAAGTTTTCTGTCTCTGCAACTTGGATTTGTTTGGGTCATTCTCTTTGTTTCTTCAAGTGAGCTAAAAATTGTCTGTTGTCTCAGGGGCAATGTGGGGTTGTGGTATTTGTAAAAACAAACAGTGCAGTTGTTGGACCCAGTGGGGGGAAATCTCTAGGGGATTCCTGCCATTAAGGGAGCTCATGTGGTGGTTGTGGAAGGGTTGTGACAGCAGAATTCCTGGCCATAGGGGGAGTTCTTATTGGTTTTAATGATATCTATGTTCAGGACACTCAGTCGGAAGCAATTTGAGGTGGGGGTAAGGGAGCTTGATAAAGCCGGTTTCAGTTTTTGTTAAGACCACAGAAGGACGCTGAGAACAGGGTGACTGGTTAAATGCTGGTCTGGTGTCACTGTGGGTGTTGTAGGTCATGAATTGAGTCCACCTGAATCCAGGCACCTAAGCACCACACCAAAGTGGCACAGCTAACCCCAAACTCACACTGGCATGGCTCCCAACCATGTGGCTCTGAATTCCCAGAGAACAGGGTCTTCACTGGGCATGGATGAGGGTGGGATATGGCTACACACCACTGGTCACCAGGGGAATGTGGGGAAAAAGAAGAAATCACACCCTTCAGGACGCCCGCATGAATCTGTTCTGCCAGGGTTCCCTCAGCTGCCAAACTGCTCACAAGATAGTCGATCCCTGTCTGGCCTGCTGTTTACCAGTCAGTCCCCCTCTCTCACCATCCCTGCCTGGCCTCTTTTCCCATCAAGCATTCCATTGCCCTCTCTAACCTTTCTTCTGGTGTTCACAGTGCCAGAATTTCCATCTGTGTCTGTTTTATTTTGTCTCTCATATCTTTATGGTCCACCACTCATCTGTCAGTTTGTCGTACTGTGGTGGCTTGTGAGTTGCTGTGATTCTGGAAGCTATGCCACCGGTATTTGAAATATCAGCACAGTCACCCATGGTGGACAGGTTTCAGATGAACTTCCAGATGAAGACAGACTAGGAAGAAGGAGAGATGAACTACTTCAGAATATTTAGTCACTGAAAACCTTATAAATAGCAGAGAAACACTGTCAGATAATAGTGCTGGAAAATGAGCCCCTTAGGTTGGAAGTCACTCAAAATGCAACTGGGGAAGAGCTGCCTCCTCAAAGTAGAGGTGGCAAGAGAAGAAGAGGAAGACCCCAAGTGAAATGGATTGGCAAAGTGGCAGCATCAGTGTGTTCAAGCATGGCAACAATTGTGAGGTTGGCCCAGGATCAGGCAGTGTTTCATTCTGCTGTGCATAAAGTCGCTATGGGTCAGTACCAACTTGAATGGCACCTAACAACAACATCTTTATGGTAGGGATTCCATGTAGTGAATCTGCCTAGTCTGCCATGTTGCTGGAAGACTCCAAATACTCACTTTTAGAATAGCTCATTACTAGGTCTGTTTGTGAAAGACAAATTATATGCACTTAGTGTTGATCATGTTCCAGACTTATTTATAGATACCTACCTGGTGTGGTGCTGTGGGCTAATGAGCAAACGACTGCAAAGTTGTTTGAACTGCAAGGTCATTGGTTCAAGCTCACCAGCTGCTCCTTGGAAACCCTATACAGGGTCAGAATCGACTCAACGGCACTTAATAACAACAACCCAATTCTTAATATCCCATTGAGTTGGTACGTTTGCCCCATTTCATAAATGAAGGTAATGAAGCCAGGGAAATTAAGTCACCTGTTCAAAAACATGCAATGTTGTGGTAGGTCTGAGATTAAAATCAAGCAGGCTGGCTCTAGACTCATACACACATATATATAGCATATGTTGTTTTTGTTTAGTGACATCAAGTCAGTTTTGATTCATAATGACCCTGTAGAGGGTTTCTGAGGCTATAATCTTTTTGGGAGCAGAAAGTCTCATCTTTCTTCCATTATATCATATATAGTGCACTATATTTTAGTATTCACCAAAAATAACATTAATAAAAGCACCTATTTTAAATGAAAGAAAATGTGAAACAGCATAGCAGGAAAAATAAAATAGGTACAAAACTCCCAGATTTTAGTTTGGCAAATGGCTTGTAAAGGGTTTTAAATTTTTGCTTCATAATGTTTTTTCAATTTGATGTGTTTGAAACATTTTGTATGAATATCATAATATGCCCTTCTCTAAAATAAATCTTCTTTGTGCAATCAATTAAACCAATATTTGTTTTTTAGTTATTCTATTTTCATTTTATCTATTTAGAATAAGCAATTTCTTTTAAAAAATATATACTTCTGTAAGAAATAAGAAAGAAAGAGATGAGGAGAGAAATGTGGCTTCAACAGCAGGCAGGTTTATTGAGTATAAAGCTGGGAGGGGGAACTCCTTGTCAAGAGGACAAAGAGCCCACCTGAACCTTACAGACTGGCGTATTTAAGGTGGTGTGGTTCCGGGTACAGTTTTGGCAGGCTTTCTATGGATGAAGTTATGGAGATACTCCGGAAACTACTGAGAGGTTCTCTTGGTGTAATAAAGACTTAACCTTTCAGGAGAAAGAAGCTTAAGTGGGACTTTATTCAGCACCATTTTGGGGGCAGCTGAAATTCCATTTTGTTGATCCGGACCAGGGTCCTTCAGCATCCAATAAAATAAACTGAGACTGAAAACTTACTTTATATTTAAAAAAAAAGTTCAATTCATTATTACTTTAAAAAAAATTTTTTTATAAGAAAAGACAGTTATCAAAAACATGTCAAATTTGGAATTTCGGTACTTAATGTCAAAGTTCAAACAGTAGGAAAAAAAGTTTTTGCGTATACGAATCTCATTGTATGTGATGTTAAAAACTACTTGATATTCTAGATAAAGATGAGAAATGTTTTTAAATTTTAATGTTGAAATTCTTTTAACAATATTCACACCAATGTTGTCCCCCAGACATACACACCCAACTTAGTTGTTTTGTTTACCATTTTTTCTTTTTTGTATCTGTATCTTTTTATCTTGGTTTCTTTTCTTTCTTTCTTTCTCTCTTTCTCTCTTTCTCTCTTGTAATGTGTTTCTTTTATCCCTTTCATTTTTCCCTTTCTAATAATTCCTTTTTATCCATACTAATAATATGAATCAAGATAATGTGTGAAAAAATACAATTTTAAAGATCTTTCAAATGAGTTATATTTTTATGACAGTGATGAATAATATTTTTGAGAACAAAAACAGAGGAGCTGTGTCAGAACTCCCAAAATGATATAAAATAGAGAAGCAGCTTCTTTTTGAAAAGATTATATTACAATTGCTAATAACAGAAAAACTGACAATATTTTAAATTGCTTAAACAAATTGCTCTTGTTGTTTTTTTATAATATAAGGAGACCAGAGATTTCTGGAGCTACTTTGGCAAGTCAATGATAACAACATCTTTTTTTCTTAAGGTTTTTATTGTGGATTTAGTGACTGTTTACAGGGCAGATCATCAGTTTTATCTTTCAAAAATCATACACCTTGTTTCATTTCAATGATTATAATCCCCTCCATGTACCATCAGTTAACAGTATTTCTCTCTATTC
>NW_006408557.1:1437555-1438910 GCF_000296735.1 Chrysochloris asiatica
TGGAACAAGGTTAAACTCAGCCCATTTCTTTATTGATGCCTTTCCCACTCTTCCACTCACCAGTAGACCAATGTGATTGCTGCCAGCAAGCTTACATGCCTCTTTGTGTGTTCCCTTTGAGTTTCACTCTTAGAGGGGAGTTTGTCCTGAAGGAACTTGATTGCTTGCCTTGATGACTTCCTGGAGAACAGCTTCCTTATTCTTGTAGTAACCAGTCATGTTGACATTTTTGTTTTGGGTTTTCCCTGATGATCTTTCTTTGAAGATGCATCTTCTGACACTCTAGCTGTTCCAGCTGGTTTGCTTGTCCTTGCTAGTGGGAATGTACCACCTCATAAGGTTCTGGATGGGACTCAGGATTCCACCTAAGATCCTATACTCTAAAAAGGCTTTGCAAGAGGCCTATTTCACTGGACAAGTTCTAGAACCCCTTTTAGGTATTCCAATCAGTTATAGGCTGAAAACGGGCTTACAACTTTTCTGTAATCATGTTTCCCAACATTCCTTTCTATTCCACTCAAGTGTCTGTTTTACAATAGTATTCAAGGGAAACCAATATTCATAAGACAGTCAAACATTTTACTATTATTTCCCCTCTTCAAACTATGCCTAGATCCCTGTATCACAGAGCCCTGTTGTTCCAAAGTTGAGCATGCATCACTCTTTACCTCTGTCCCACTTAGGCTATGCAAACCTGTCTCAGTGTTCCCCTATCTATCTTGTTCTTCTACCTCCTCCCCTTTTTGTATAGCCCTCCTCAACACCTGAACTAAACCCCCCACCCCAACCCCACTGTTGTGGCTACCTTATATTCCATTACTTCTTCCCTCCACTTAAGACAGTCTATCTTATCCTGCAATCTACCTTTCCTTCTCACCACCTGGATCTCTGTTCCTCTGTGTTTACCTTCTTTCACAATGTAATTGTTTTGATCATAGACTGACCTCCCAGGTCCCTCTGTTTTTATAATTTTACTCTGTTCTTGACTCTTCCATTTGCAGATTGAGTTCAGGGTGATGCTGCCATGTATGTCATTCTCTAGTTGTTGTCTGTTCTTGTTGGTTCTCAGACCACAGAACTTCTTTTAAGATGTTTTTCATAGCAGGGTTGTCTTTGGCAAAAGCCCTTAGCTCCTGTTTATCCTGGAATGTTTTGATTACACCATCGTATTTGATTGACAGCTTTGCTGGGTAGAGGACTCTTGGTAGGCAGTTTTTTTTCTTTCAGGGTTTTATATATGTCTCCCTATTGCCTTCTTGCCTGCATGGTTTCTGTTAAGAGACCCAAAGTTATTCTGATTTGCTTGCCTTTGTATGTTACACTTCTCTTTTCCCTAGCTGCTTTCAGGATTCTGT
>NW_006408557.1:1442320-1443703 GCF_000296735.1 Chrysochloris asiatica
GCCTAAGATGTCAAGGGGACATATTTACTTTTTAACATTTTAATGAGGTCTTTTGCAGCAGATTTTCCCAAATTGTATATGCTATTTGGTTTCATGACTGCTGCCTCAGTGGACATTGATTGTTGATCCAGAAGAATGAAATTCATGAAAACTTCTATTTCTTTACAACTGAAAGGAGGATTAGCAAGGAAATTTTGGATGTTGTCTTAAACCACAACAGTAGATAGCAGTTGATAGTACATAGTCTATCTTAAAGACTATTCAAACAAAAATAAGTCTTTTGTCATACTGCAACCACTCAACTCAAATTTCAACACCTCCATTGTGGAGTCTTGGTGTAGCATTGTGCATTAATGAGCTGGACTGCAAAGTTGGTTTGAACCACAAGGTCAGCTGTACCAGCTCACCACCTGCTCCCTGGAAACCCTATACAGGGTCACTATGAGTCAGAACTTACTCAATAGCACTTCAATGTATAGTTAAATTCATTGTACGATAATTCTAAAATTAGGTGTGGTACTCATTCATAATGGTGTGTACATATATCGAAGCATTTTTACATGATGTAGGTATAATTATTTCTTCTGTGCCAAACATCTTAATATCCATCAGTGAGAAGACAAGGAGCCACCAGCTAATAAAGAAGGACATTTAGTTTCTTTTCCAAATAAATCTCATCAGTCTAATAAATAGCACTTTTTGAAAATGTATGTGTTATCTTCACAACATAAAGTTTCTTAAACTGGCAATTTTAACCCAAGGTGATTATTTTGTTTATTGTAAGCTAATGTTTCCATGGAAGAATAGCCTTTAAAGACCTTGGAAACAGAATATTAGTGAAACATTTAAAGGAAAATTAGTGGCATTAAAAAAAACATTAGCTCTTATATGTATATGCTTTTTAAGAACCTGAACTTAGAACATTTAAACTCTTAGGTCATACTTGCTAATGAGCAATTTTTTTCAATAGTGTTCTGTAACCTTTATGGAAGTCACTGACAGTCTGCCTGGCTAGAAGTGGCAGAGCTCTATTTTCTCTATATTGAGGCAAAAGATATATAGCAAAGAAATAAAATAATTAATAATCTGTGAGCAATGGAACAGTCTTCTTAATTTGGGTTGTGAGTTAACTTCCTCAACACAGGACTTAAAATACTTACTGATGACAATGAAAGACCACAGTCTTTGATATGGGTTGCACCACAATGTAAACAAAACAAAAATCCTCACAACTGGACCAATAAAAACATCTTGATAAATGGAGAAAAATTTGAAGTTGTCAAAGACTTTGTTTTTTTTTTTTTTTTATGCTTTATTGTGAATTATGTGATAGTTTACATGGGAGGACATACATTAGCTTCATATTGATCCCATTGTATATTG
>NW_006408557.1:1453745-1455718 GCF_000296735.1 Chrysochloris asiatica
TCCAGTGAGGTTCATGTGGGTTCAACTTTCTTTTAGGTTGTTTAATAAAGGTATTTATAATGAGTAAATCATTGGGTTTTCAAAATTCTATCGTGTGATCTCCAACACCATTTCTATCATATTTTGCAACTACTGATCTTTTGTCTTTATTTCTAAACTTTATATTCCATTCACAAGTAAATATCAATATATCTTGAGTGCATGTTTGATCAATTATACATGGAAAGAGTTGGTAGAATTCTTCAGTTTCATCATCACTGGCTTTGGTGTTTGGTGCATACGTTGGAATAACAGTGGTGTTAACTGGTCTTCCTTAGAGGCATGTGGATATTATCACAGACAGCATTTTATTTCAAGGTAGGACTTGAAATGTTCTTTTTGATGATGAATGTTTCACAATTCCTCTTGGATTTTTCATTCCCAGTATAGTAAACCATATGATTGTCATATTTTAAATGGCCAATACCAGTCTATTTTATTCAATATAATACCTAGGCTGGAGTCCAGGTATGGTGCTGTAGGATAAACTCTGGTCTGCTGACCAAAAGGACAGTGTTTCAGATTCTCCAGCCGCTCTTCTGAAACCCTTTACAGTTTTGCTATGAGTTGGAATTGATTCGACAGCACTTGGTAACAATGGTAGTGCCTAAGATATTGATCTTTATGTATTCCATTTCTTTTTTGACAACTTGCGATTTTCCTAGATTCATACCTCATACATTCCATGTTCCAATTATTAATGGATGTTTACAGCTATTTCTCCTCTTTTTGAGTTATATCCCATCAGCAGCTGAAAGTCCTGAAAACTTTACTCCATTCCTGTCATCATGGTTAACTCTGAGGAGACAGCTCTTCTCCGATGGTATTTTGAATACCTATTAACCTGAGGAGCTCATCTTCCTGCACTGTATCTGACAACATTTCACTGCTGTTTATAAGATTTTCAGTGACTGTATATTCAGAAGTAGACCACCTCTCCTTCTTCCTAATCTGTCTCATTCTGGAAGCTCCACTGAAACCTTTCCACCATAGGTGACCCTGCTGGCATTTAAAATATTGTTGGCATGACTTCCAGCATTGTAGCAACATGCAAGCCACCGCAGTATGACACGCTGACAGGCAAGTGGTGGCTACATATGTTTAGCAGCTTTTAAAAGCCAGTCAGTTGTTACTCCCATCAGTCATATATTGGGTCCTTTTGAAAGATCATTGCTTTTTAATAATTTTTCTCCTGACATTGTTATTACTTTTAAAGAATCTGAGCAGAATGAAGCTGTACTAGGACTGATTCTTTTGGGAACAGAACCCACAGAGATGACCAAGAGTAGGACATGCCCTTGGTATGTGTGAGTCTACAGTTCTGTCAGACCTTGCATTTCTGTTTCTGCTTTATGTTTCAGTATGTTTTGATGGCAGTACTTAACAGCTGTGGATTTATTTTTTTTTTTTTAGTGCTCTTGGAAACTGAAACAAGTTTCAAAGCGTCCCTATTAAGATAGACCACACAAGTAAGAAGAGGCATATTAGATAACAAAAATATGAGCTAGCATGGCGCCAGAGAACAAAACAGAAAAAAAAGAAAAATTACTTATTAGGTAACTGGTGGACCCAAGCATGAAATTTAGTAATATAGTGTTTAAACATAAAAGGTTAAGAAGAAAAACTTGTTTGAAATTGTAGAAGTGTCTGACAGCTAGTGTAAGGAATGTGTGACTTTTCAAGCTGACATATCCCACATCAAGAGTAGTTTTGACTTCTCAGGTGACCTCAAATTTAGCATTGAGGGAAAAAAATGGATTATATATATGAGATCTCGTGTTAATTAAAACCATTCACTAACCAATGTATTTAGGGAAAAGTCAGCTAAAACCTCAAGCCAGCAGGAGAAGTGAAAGTTTCAATAATTGGTTGAGTATCTTCTGAGTTCAAAGGAGCTCTGGTAGTGTAGTGGTTACAAATTGGGCTGCAAGCCA
>NW_006408557.1:1457386-1457952 GCF_000296735.1 Chrysochloris asiatica
CCCTTTCAAGCCATGCCTCAATCCCTGTATCTTGAAGCCATTATTCCCAGGTTGTGCATACATTGTCATTTACCTCTGTCCCATCTAGCCCATGTGAGCCTGCCTAAGTGTTCTCCCGTCCACCTTGTTCTTCTTTTTCCCCTCCCCCTTTGGTGTACTACACCCCCCCCACACACACACACACAGTTCCCAGTCTCTCCTGTGTCTTTTCCCTACTCTGTGCTATTTCTTCCTCTCCCTCCCTCCCCACCTCTCATCTCATACATACCAGTGGTCAGCAATTATATTTATAGATCCCCGCCCCCTTTTGGGTGAATTCTTTTTCTTAGTCTTTTACAATAATGGTCTTATGCAGTATTTCTCCTTTTGTGACTGATTCATTTCACTCAGCATAATGTCCTCAAGACAACTGTCTGGCCAACTGATTGGAAGAGATCAATGTTTGTGCCCATTCCAAAGAGAGGTGACCCAACGGAATGCGTAAATCATCGGACAATCTCTTTGATATCTCAAGCGAGCAAAGTTTTGCTAAAGGTAATACAGAAACGGCTACAATCATACATTGA
>NW_006408557.1:1460285-1461522 GCF_000296735.1 Chrysochloris asiatica
TCCCATTCTGTGGGTTCCCTTTTTACTCTTTTGGTGAAGTCTTTTGATGCACATAAGTTTTTAATTTTTAGTATGTCCCACTCATCTATTTTGTCAAAGACTTCATATTGTTTGGATCCACCATCAACACTCATGGAAGTAACAGTCAAGAAATCAAACAACATATTACATGAGGCAAATCTGCTGCACAAAATCTCCTTAAGGTGTTTAAGAACAAACATGTCAGTTTGAGGACTAAAGTGCACCTAACTCAAGCCATGGTATTTTCACATTCCATATGCATGTGACAATTGGGCAATGAATAAGGAAGACTGCAGAAGAATTGATGCATTTGAGTTAGGGTGTTTGAGAAGAATATTAACGGTACCATGAAGTTCCAGAACAAACAAATCCATTCTGGAAGGTGTTCAATCAGCATGCTTTTTAGCAGTCAAGATGGCCTGACTTTGTCTTTTATATTTCAGACAAGTTATCAGGAGGGATGAGTCCTAGGAGAAGTACATCATGCTTTGTAGAATAAAGGAACTGTGAAAAAGGAAAGACACCCAATGAGATGGATTGACACAGTGGCAATAACAGTAGGCTCAAGTGTAACAGGAATTATGAGGATGGCACAGGACCAGGCTGAGTCTCATTCTTTTGTACATAGAGTTGCTATGGATCAGAACCAACTTAATGGCACCTAACACCAAAAACAACAATTTCTATCTAAGCATTCCCTTCTCATTTCTCTGAGAGGTCATGTAAAATATATTGGAAAACAAATGGGAATCTTGAGTTTATAAAGAAGGGAAGACAATGGATTAAAAGGTTATTGTTACATATACATATTGTTACAAAAGACTATTGTTAATGATTCATTAATAGTTTATTAGTCTTAAATTTTCAGTGTTCTAAAAATGAATAGATAAGTAAGTCAAGCTACACGTATGGAGACAATTTCCATTTGAGTAAGTGGCATAAAGTTACACAGTGCTGGACAGAATTCACAGTTTTTCATTTGTTAGTATTTAGGCACACAGCCTTAGTTTCTGCAGCTTTACAGATTATTTATTACATTGCCTTTCACAGTGATATTTTTCCTGCTTTTCTCAGTTGTTTTACAAAACTAGCACCATGACCCAACTCTCTCAAAAGCAGTGTTTGCTACTATAGGTATTAAAAGGCTAAGAAATCAAAATTATACTAAATAAATTATAGGTTTGGATATGTGTAAATGTGTTTACTGGGAGAAAGA
>NW_006408557.1:1466382-1473444 GCF_000296735.1 Chrysochloris asiatica
AGAGAGAGAGAGAGAGAGAGAGAGAGAGAGACATACTGGACTCCTGGTGTGGTGCTGTAGGATAAGCACTGGGCTGTTAACTGCAAGTTTGACAGTTCAAACTGACAAACTACTCTTCAGAAACCCTATACAGGGTCATTATGGATTAGAATCAACTGGATTGCACGTAACAACAGTAAATATATATAATTCCAACATTTCTGGTTGCTGTTGTTAAGTCCCATTGAGTCAATTCTGACTCATAGGGAGCCTGTATAGGGATTTCAGGTGGCTAGTGTGCTCAAATTGCTGACCTTGTGGTTCACAGGTCAGCGCCTGTTGTAATTCCAATGTCTCTGGTAGGACTAGTTGAATAGCTGTTTGTGCTTTCACGTTCTGCTATCTTAGAAAAGCAAGTCAATCATAGAAAAATCTTTGTTGTCTTTTACCTACCTGTGTGTATTCATCTGTTCTTTATGTTTTACTTTTCTAGCTCCTCCACCCCGGCCCATCTAATGGTCGTATCTGTAAAATGGGTCCTCATGTTATCTATAGCTTTTCACTAAGGCAACCTACACAGTCCTGCTCCAGAATTAATGCAGGAGGTTCTCAGACAGGGAACAAAGTGTGGAATTTATAGTTTAGCTATTTTAATTTTATAGTTGGTGAAAGCAAGTTGATGAAATTAAGTTACTTATAGCAGGCCATATTTTTATCAAGGACCAGAAATAGATGAGGGTAAACATTGCATTGGCCAGATTATGGGTGGGAAAAAATTGTCAGATTGTTCTATCAAAAGTTATCATCAGGCATTTCCATTCCAAGGTTAAAGTGTACCTAAAGCAATCTAGTTTCCCGACCTGCCCACAGCAGATTTCTAAATCAGAAGTGTGGTCATCTCATTTCCCATTCTCAATACTAGTGCATACTTCCTGTGTATGTAAGAATTCATTGGTGCCTTATGTCTTTTACCTTTTAAAAGGTAATTGCAGAGTTCTAATTAAAATGGTAGATTAGGTAAACAAACACACTAATTCCCTACAAAACAGATTTGAGTAACTAAGTAAAAAAGATACAAAAAATGACCTCAGATATCTGACCACCAAATAGAGTTTTTTTTTTTTTCTTTTTAAAATAAATTATTGTAGCAATATGTGTAGAGAAACTATTTGCCATTTCAACCATTTTTACATGTACAACACAACCGCACCAGTTAACTATCCATTTGCAAATCTTTTTTCTTTCCTTCTTTCTCCCCTCTCCCCCTTCTTTCTTTTCCTTCTTTTCTTTTGCAGAAATATCCTCAAACATTGTTTCCCTTCAATTATATTAGGGGAAAAAAAAAAAAAAGTTGGCCAAAAAAAAAAGAAAGATTTTTTTTTTTTTCCTTTTTCTTTTTATCTGCCTTCCCTGTCACTGGACAGCTTATCCTACAGTGGTTCAAACCCACAAGCTGCTCCTCAGACACCTAATACAGAGTCACTGTGAATTGGAACTGACTTGACCGCACTCACAACAATAATAATCATAACAGAAGCTGATTTCCATGTCTTTCTCTGCCATACCACAGTTGCTAGGTGTCCTTGAGTTTGGAACCACCAGCCTTTAAATTATCAGGGAAGTGTGCCGTCCTCACAATTGTTATATTTGAGCCTTTGTTGCTGCCGTTGGATCAATCCATCTCCATGAAAGTTTTCATCTTTTTCCCTGATGCTCCACTTTTCTACGCATGTCCTTCTCCATGGACTGGTCCCTCCTGATAATATATATTCTATAATAAGAGACAAAGCCTCACCATTGTCACTTCTAAGGAGCATTCTAGCTGGGCTTCTTCCAAGACAGACTTTTTTTGTTGTTTTTCTAGCAGTCCATGATACTTTCAGTATTGTTTGCCAACACCATAACTCAAATGCATCAATTCTTCTACATCAATTCCTTATTCATTGTCCAACTTCTACGTACATATGAGGCCATTAAAAGTACCATAACTTGGGTCAGGAACACCTTAGTCCTCAAACTGACATCTTTGCTATTGAACACTTCAAAGTGGACTTTGATGGCAGATTTGCCTACCTAATACAATACATCATTTTATTTCTTAACTGCTGCTTCCATGAGCATTGATTGTGGATCCAAACAAATTGAAGTCTCTGGCACTTCAATCTGTTCTCCATTCATCACAATGTTATATATTGATCCAACTGTGAGGATTTTCATTTTCTTTACATACTACTGTTGTTGTTGTTAAGTGCCGTTGAGTCAGTTCCAACTCATAGCAACCCTGTAAAGGGTGTCTGAGGAGTAACTGGTGGTTTTGAACTGCTGACTGTTCACAGTCCAGTGTTAATACTACTAGATGGATGCAAATGCCAACCTTAGTAGTCAAGCATAAATTATTTGAACCACCTGGAATCTGAGAAAGTCCTTGTTGTTGTTGTTAGGTGCCATTGAGTCAGTACCGACTCATAGCAACCTTATGCACAGTGGAACGAAACACTGCCCAGTCCTGGGCCAACCTCTCTATCATTGCCACGGTTGAGTCCATTGGTGCTGCCACTTTGCCAATCCATCTCGTTGGGAGGGGTCTTCCTCTTTCTTTCTTACCCTCCACCCTTCCAAACATGATATCCTTCTTCAGCAACTGGTCCCTCCTGACAATATGCCAGTAGTATGAGAGACGAAGTTTGGCCATCCTGGCCTCCAAGGAGCACTCTGGCAGCACTTCTTCCAACACAGATCTGTTGTTTCTTTTGGCAGCCCATGGAACTTTCAATATTCTCCTCCAACACCATAACTCAAAAGCATCAATTGTTCTATGGTCTTCCTTATTCACTGTCCAGGTTTTGCATGTATTTGAGGTTATTGAAAATACCATGTCTTGGGTCAGGTGCACCTTAGTCTTCAAGCTGACATCTTTGCTCTTCAACACTTTAAAAAGGTCTTGTGTCACAGAATTACCAAATGCAATATGTTGTTTGATTTCTTGACTGCTGTTTCCATGAGTGTTGAGAGTTGATCCAAGAAGAATGAACTCCTTGACAATTTTAATCTTTTCTCTATTGATAAGAATGTTGTTTATTGGTCCAGTGGTGAAGATTTTTGTTTTCTTTACATTAAGATGCAGTCCATATTGAAGGCTGTAGTCTTGATCTTCATCAGTAAATATTTTAAGTCTTCTTCACTTTCAGGAAGCAAGGTTGTATCATCTGCATATCATAGGTTGTTAATGAGTCTTTCTGTAATCCTGATGCTACATTTTTCTTCATATAATCCTGCTTTTTGGATTATTTGTTCAGCATACAGGTTGAATAAGTATGGTGAAAATATATAACCCTGTTGCATACCTTTCTTAATTTTAAGCCATTCAGTGTTCCCATATCCTTAGATGAGAAAAAAAAAAAAAAAAAGTAAAGATGCTAGAAGTGGGTATTAAATAGGTACAGGCATGAAGCTATGAGTGGGATTCTGAAACATCAGTGTCTTGGTTATCTAGTGCTGTGATAACAGAAACCTACAAGTGGATGACTTTAAAAAAAGAATTTTATTATCTTGCGATATAGGAGATTAGAAGCCCAAATCAGAGTGCTGGCTCTAGGGAAGGCTTTCTATTTTTGTTAGCTTTGGAAGAAGATCTTTGTCTCTTTTCAGCATCTGTAGACCCAGTGTTCATTATAAATCTTTAAGGGTCTTGGCATTTACCTGTCTCTGAATCTAGGAACTTTATAGTATACGGACCAAAGGGCATAATCCAAATATCTAAAGGGCATAATCCACTTCTGACTTTTCTTTCTTGATGGTAGCATGTCACTCTGAGCTCTGCTTGCTTACTTAATCCCTCTTCCATCTCCAAAAATATAAAAAGAAATTGATTCAAGATACAATTTAATCTTATAGAATGCATATGGACTCATTAGCATCATAAAAGCAAGGCTTAATAACACAAGGTAATTACATCAGATCAAGGCTGATCACATCTGATCGCATCATGGAAGTGATTACATTATATTGTATTTCATCACAAGGGATACTATGTCTTAATTGCTAAACCACTAAGAATTCTGGCCTAGTCAGAACCTTAACTATCACAAAACCATAACTATTACAATCAGCAAATCTGGTTAATGAAGAGAAAACAAATTTTGCATTCACATTATGTGAGTTGGGTGATTTCCTCCTCACTTCCATAACAAATCAGCCATCAATTTCTGTTCTTGTTGTCTCATTGTTACCGCTAAAGTCTTACCCTACTTAGCTACTTTTCTTTCTAGTCACATATGCTTGCTTTTTTGTCCCTGAACATGCCATAAGAGTTTTCACTTTGAGTCCTGTCTTTAGCTGGGAAGTTATGTCTCATTGTTAGAAAGCTTTTCCACTTTCATATGCCTGTTGAAGTCCTCCAAAGCTCACCTTCTGCAAGACACATTGCACAAACCTCTTGAGCATCACTGAGCATGGTGATGAAGTGGTTAAACATTTCCCTGCTACCAATCCAATAGTTGATGCACAGGAGAAAGATGTAGTAGTCAACTTCTATTAAAATCACAGTCTTGAAAAGTGTATGTTGTTGTTGTTAAGTGCCATTGCATCAGTTCTAACCCATAGTGACCCTGTATAGGGTTTCCAAGGAGTGGTTGAAGAGCTTGAACCACCAACCTCACAGCTCAGTGCATTAACCCACAGCACCACACCAGGACTCCTGAAAACCCTATAGGGCAATTCTAATCTGTCCTATAGTTGCTCTATGAGTTAGAATGGACTCAATGGCATCAGGCTCAGTAGTTTTCATAGCTTCATTTTTGCCTCATTTGAACACTTCACACAATCTGCCACCTATTAAAGTTATGATAATAGGGAATTTTTTTCCCCACTAGATTGTGAACTCCTGAAGGACAGTGTTGGTGTTCAGTTACTATGACACCCACTCCAATGCTTTGCTTATAATGGATATTTAGTAAATGCTTGTGGAATTAAATTGAATAATTTAAATCCAAAGTAGATTTTAAAAGGATGTTGTTTTGAAGGGTCACCTGATTCAGTTACCTGAGCAGGGAAAATATACACTTGATTTTTCTAACAGCTTGTACTCAAGCTGTCATTAAAATTAAAATCCTTTAAATAATTCTCCCTGTGCCTTAGAGCAGTAGTTGAAATAGCCCCCTTTGAGTTATAATTTTGTGACATCAGGCATCAAGCAGTTGGGAAATTGCAAGTTCTGGTAATATAACTTTACATATAGTATATCACTCCAAATGAGAAAACAGGGCCTGTGGGCATGGATGCTTGTAACTTACTTTTCTGAAAACAAAGAAAACTTAATGGAATGACAGTAAATTTCTGTATAAAGCCTTTTCTCCTTAAAAAAAAAAAAATGCCAGTGCCTATTTGGTTATGTTTTAATGATTTCAGTTAACAACTATGTGGCATGAGAATGAAAGAAAGAATTCTCTCTGTGTCTCTGAGTCTCTCTCTGTCACATACATACACACATAAGATTCAGAGAAAGAACTTTGCTTAAAGTAAGCTTAAAGCAAACTTTGATTAAAGTAAGCTCTCCACCCCATTCCTCTTTTGCCTATTGCAGACATTTAGCTAAGTTTGAAGTCACTGGTGACACAGTGGTAGAATCCTCTCCTTTGAATCCATTTAGGTGCCTCCTCCGCCATTGCACCCCAAGCATAGGCATCACGCATCTCTTGTTGGAGATTTCTGCTTGCTATGATGCTGAATTGGTCTTAGTAGAGTTGACTAGAAAGCTAGGCCTGTGATCCACTTCTGAAAATTAACCAAAGAAAACCCTTTGAATCACAATGGATCACAATAAAGCTATTTATTGGACATTGGTTCTTCAGAAGTGGGGCTGACTGGATGGGCAGATACCAACACCGAGGTAATTTAAATGATCAGGCAAGAAAGCCTATAATGGGATGAAAACCAGAAGATGGTACTTAATGAATTCAAATGAAGTTATACTCTAAGGAGATTGGAGAAAAAACGGGCAGACCCTTTCTATGGCTGTGTGTTAAGGATGAGATTTGCATTAGTCCCAGAATCGATCTATTCTTTTTTTCTGGCCACACCCCACACAGACCTCATGCCTTGGACTCCACACTCCACACAACAATACTCAGACTGCCTGAGTTAAGGTTAGGTTGTTATTGTGGTTGTTAAGTGCTGTGGCTCTGACTTATAGCTTCCCTGTATAAAGTTTCCAAGGAGCAGCTGGTGAATTTGAACTGCCGACCTTGTGTTGCCAAATTGAAACAAGGACTTGCTGCCTGTCACTGTAGTCAATCACAGAGATAAGGAGAGATCCAATCCAAGCTCTATGAACAGAAAGCCAGCAGTCTGGAGGATGGAGAGATTAGCTTCTCAAGACCATCCTTTCCATTATAAAGAGCAGGCACAGTATATAAGGGAACTTACATTTGGATGTACACTTAATCTATTGTAACATCAAGATAGCATTTTTTTGCAAAAAGAAACAATAAGCAATAAACTTCTTCAAACATTCTACCTTTAGGGAAAAGGAAACAATCAGGCAATAATCCTTCTCAAACATTCTACCTTTAGGATCCAAGTTTCTAAGTTCCTGAGATAACTATTTTGGAGAACATAAGCATATCCTGTTCTCTTTCTAGGACCATGAGTTCATCTTGGCTAATTTTTAAACTAATCTCCCCATTTACAGAGTCTTCATTTATCAAAACCTAATGACTATACTGAGGCAGTTGTTTGAACAGAACATGGTTTAAAATTAAGAAAGGTGTGACAGGATTGTATTCTTTCACCATACTTATTCAACCTGTATGTTGAGCAAATAATCTGAGAAGTTGGGTTATATGAAGAAAAATATGGTATCAGAATTGGAGGAAGACTCATTAACAACCTGCAATATGCAGATGATACAACTTTGCTTGCTGAAAGTGAAGAAGACTTAAAATATTTACTGATGAAGATCCAGACCACAACCTTCGCTTTAGATTACATCTTAATGCAAAGAAAACAAAAATCCTCAACACTGGACCAATAAACAACATTCTGATCAACAGAGATAAGATTGAAGTTGTCAAGAACTTCATTCTT
>NW_006408557.1:1473544-1475178 GCF_000296735.1 Chrysochloris asiatica
TTATTAGTCTTAAATTTTCAGTGTTCTAAAAATGAATAGATAAGTAAGTCAAGCTACACATATGGAGACAATTTCCATTTGAGTAAGTGGCATAAAGTTACACAGTGCTGGACAGAATTCACAGTTTTTCATTTGTTAGTATTTAGGCACACAGCCTTAGTTTCTGCAGCTTTACAGATTATTTATTACATTGCCTTTCACAGTGATATTTTTCCTGCTTTTCTCAGTTGTTTTACAAAACTAGCACCATGACCCAACTCTCTCAAAAGCAGTGTTTGCTACTATAGGTATTAAAAGGCTAAGAAATCAAAATTATACTAAATAAATTATAGGTTTGGATATGTGTAAATGTGTTTACTGGGAGAAAGATGAGACTTTCTGTTCCTGTAAAGATTTCTAGCCCTATACAGGGTTATTGTGAGTCAGAATTGACTCAACAGCATACAATCAACAACCACCAACCTAATGTATTTGTAATACAATAAAAAGCACAATACATAGAACTCATTTTGCACATTATCTCATTTAATTTTTTAAGAATTCTCTGATGAAGATATTTTCCATATTACTTAGGTAAAGTAATTTGGCTTAGCTGGAATCTGAACCTAGGTCTTTCTTTTTCTTACACCATTCATTTAAGTATATGTTGTTGTTGTTAAATTCTGTTGAGTCGATTCCGACCCATAGCAACCCTGTATAGGGTTTCCGAGGAGCAGCTGGTGAGCTTGGACCACCAATCTTGCAGGTCAAAAGGCTTTGCAGTCTGGCACATTAACCCACAGCACCACACCAGGACTCCTTAAGTATATGAGGAGGCTTCAAAACTCTTATGGAAAAATTTCATTACTTTCTATTTAGACTTATCCATGAATTTTTTGAAGCTGCCTCATACATACTGATATTTTTTCTTTCTACTAAAAAAAAAAAAAAAAAAACTCCTGCAATTTGCTGATAATGATTACAAATGAAGTTTTGTAGGCCCTAGAGGAAAAAAAGGAGTTCTGGTATGGCACTGTAGAATAGTACTGGACTGTTTAACTAAAATGCCAGCAGTTCAAACCCACTAGTTGTTGCTTTGAAACCCTATGCAGGATAGCTATGAGTCAGAACTGACTCAATGGCACTCAACAACAACAGTAGGGGAAAAAAGTTAACCACAATTTTTGGACTCCTCTGAGAATTCTGAAGACATATGCTCTCTTCTCAACATTTGAAAATTCCTAGACATAGTGGAAGGTAGAATCATTTCTGGCAGAGATTACATTGATAGTTCCAATGGACAAACCAGAGTCACAGTGAATCCCTGAAGTACTGACCATTGGGCAGCCTCGATGTTGAGCTCCATAGAACTAAATTACATGTGTGTATGAGAGAAGCGTTTTCACAGACTGCCTCAAGAACACATGTTGAACCCACACTTGCAGATAATACCCACTTGACTTGACGTCAATGGCTGAATGATCAGAGCTCAACTAGAAGAAGAAAGAAGAGGAAAAAAGTGTAATCTGATATAATTTGATGAACTTGACCTACACCTATGGATGCAGTGGCTCAAAAGAGGGAGCAAATCTTTACAGCAATGATCATTCCCTCCCTCTGAATACACAGGGCAGACAGGGATGGGCAACTTGGAC
>NW_006408557.1:1475278-1476370 GCF_000296735.1 Chrysochloris asiatica
TAACACTTAATAACAACAAAAGTACTTACTGGTCATCTTATATTTTTGCTCAAGTGTAGCAATGATTATAAGGTTAGCACAGGATACTATGAATTGGTACTGACCCAATGGTACCTAACAACAACATGTCACATGATCTAAATGGGATTAACCATTTGATTTCATATTATGTAGCTATTAAAGAGATGAATCAGTCCTCAAGTTTTAATCATTAGTTGAATCTTTATCAATTGCCTATATATTTTACATTTTAAATGATCATTTTTAAAAGCTTTTCTAAAAATATATCACAGAATCTATTCTTGAGTGAAAAATAAAAGTAAATATTATAAACAAATTCTGAATTATCCTCAAAAGTCTATAGGAAAGAACAGCTATCATGATTAAGGAGCATGTAGCCCTTGACCCTGCCTGGGAAAAGTTGAAAGTTGATAGTGAGTTTATGTGATGAGATATAATGTGAAGTCACACAAAGGCGAGATGACAGGATAGAGGATAAGGTTTACCAAGAAATCTTAGCTCTTATCATTGGTTGCATGTGCTCACCTGAAACAAAATCCTTGTTCTGCTTATCTTCCTATGTATCCAGAAGATTTAAGTAGTAACTGATGCTGTTTATAGAATGAGTACTATAGACATAACACCAAGACCTATTTTCCTTTCATACCAGGTAGATCATATTCCCCTATTGGGAGAATCACTGGAGCGAACTTCTTTGTTGTTGTTGTTGTTCTAAGTACAATTTATAGGGGGGACAGAATTAATGCTACGTACAGTGAATTGCTACCTTTGAGAAGATTTAGGGCCTGATCTCATTCATATAATATTTTCCTTAAATAATACTGCCCAGAAGAAATGCTGGGGATTGTATTCTGTCATTCCTGGATCACATGAATGAAGGCACTGATAGGAAGACAGAATATTTCTAAAATACCTTTACTAAATCTTGCCTTTTCCACTCACTGTATAAAACACTTACCTGGAAGAACTTTTCATTAAATATCCAAGAATTAAGAAGTATAAATATTTCTAGATATTGAAATTCAGCCTATAAAAAATAAGACAGATGCGTTGTTGTTGTTATTAAGTCCC
>NW_006408557.1:1478054-1479270 GCF_000296735.1 Chrysochloris asiatica
CATGTTTGGTATTGTGGAGGATCAGAGAAAAAGAGGAAGACCCCCAACGAGATGGATTGGCAAAGTGGCAGCACCAATGGGCTCAGGCATGGTAACAATTGTGAGGTTGGCCCAGGACCAGGCAGTGTTTCGTATTGTTGTGAATAATGTCTCTATGAGTCAGTACAAACTTGATGGCACCTAACAACAACAACAACAATGACTAAACCGACTCCATTTTGTTTAGGTTGGTGGATCCATGCTATCACTTGTGGTTCAAGTTAACCTTGTGGTTCTACTGTTTAGCCTACTGGACAATACCAGGATTAGGTAAACATTGTAAAAAACTGAAAAAGAAAAATATACTGTGAAAACCTAAACATAGGATTATTAGCGGGTTTTTTGGTTGTGATGGTTATGTTTTAATCTTATGATAAAGAATCACAGGAGAAGGAGGGTGATATTATGAGGGAGTCAAGACTGTGTCTGTTTTATCTATAACATTGCCTCAGGGTCAGATTAGTTTCTGGAGTCCAATCAATTATTTATTTACTTATTTTTAAGGTTTTTATTGTGGATTGAGTGAAAGTTTACAGAGCAGATCATCAGTTTTACATTCAACAAAGTATACACCTTGTTTCATTACAATGATTGTAATCCCCTCCATGTACCATCAGTTAACAATATTTCTCTGTATTCACTTTAGCTTTTTAAAAAACAGAAATAAAAAAAAACACAAAGCACTCAGGCATATATAATAATTTACACCTCCAAAGGACACATTCTGCAAGTCTGTCTCCTGGCAACCAGCTCATAGTACCTTTCTTCGGATGAATCTAGAGTCCTCAGCCTCTCCCCTTCGCCATAACCCCATCTCTGCCTCTGTCTCTGGCCTCGCTCCTTCTCTGGCTAAATTCCCACATTCTGCTTGTGCTCTTCTCCCTTGATGGTCCTAGGGTCCTCGGTTTCTGGACTGTGAGATTAACTACACCCATGTTTTTGTTACAAAACTTCTACCTTTACAATTGTGACAGTCGCAATCAGTCATGATAACAATTATTCACTGTTGAATTATACAAATCTTATCCCCATCTCTTTTCACCAGACCCATCTAGACAAGATGAAAACTATTTTTTTAAGGTATTTATTGTGGAGTGAGTGAAAGTTTATAAGGCAGATCATCAATTTTACATTCAACAAATCATACACCTTGTTTCATTACAATGATTATAATCCC
>NW_006408557.1:1482506-1483487 GCF_000296735.1 Chrysochloris asiatica
TTACCTGGAAGAACTTTTCATTAAATATCCAAGAATTAAGAAGTATAAATATTTCTAGATATTGAAATTCAGCCTATAAAAAATAAGACAGATGCGTTGTTGTTGTTATTAAGTCCCATCAAATAGGTTCTGACCCATAGTGAGCCTGAATAGGGTTTCAAAGGAGCAGCTGGTGAGCTTGACCTTGCATTTCAAACTGACTTTTCAGTCCAGCACATTAACCTATAGCGCCTGTAGAAAGATCTTCCAGGATATATTAAGCACCAAGAAGTAGAATAGGTTGTTGTATTGTGTTTTAGTATTATCCCTTTTTTATTTTTAAGTTGGGGAAATAGATGGATTGATGGATGAACATATACATTAGGGTAACTTGCCGTAACACCTGAGAATAAGCATAATATGCAATGAGCTGTCAAAAGCAAATTTCTCTATTTTGATTATCTACTTTAAAGTATTGTTTAATTTTAAAATAGTAACAGGGTTTAGCTGAGCAATGAGATATTAGACTATTTTCATTTTTCTTATTTGTACTAGGTTTTCTTATTTTTCTAGGCTTAAAGGAAATCAGTGTTAATTTTTTTAAAAGGTATCTGCTCAGTTTCCTGCTGTTGTTAATTGCCGTGGAGTAGATTACAACCCATAGCAACCCTGTATAGGGTTTCCAAGGAGCAGCTGGTGAGCTTGAACCACTGACTGTGCAGTTAAATGGCTTTGTAGTCTGGTGCATTAACCCACAGCGCCAAAATAGCAATGCCATAAGTTGGAGACTTCTCACATTTCTGGAGCCTGAATATTTTAATCAGCATTTCTTTGCCGATAGTCCTGGATGTTCTTTGACTCCCTGGTTTGCAGATGTCCTCATATGGCATCTGCTTCCCCCATGTGTGCATATTTCTGTGTTTAATCTGCTTTTGAACTCCTGGTGTGACGCTATTGGATCAGCACTGAACTATGAACAACAAGGTCGGCACTTCAAAACTA
>NW_006408557.1:1488264-1519204 GCF_000296735.1 Chrysochloris asiatica
ATTAGACACAGGATAGTTTGGGTGCTAGGGAGTGGGCAATATACAAGTAGGAAGAGGGGAATGGAAGAACAAAGCAGATGGGAGAAAAATTAGACAGGTCTCAATGGGCTAAGTGAGACAGAGGTAAATAATGATATATATATACAACTTGAGAACAGGTTCTGGGATACAGAGATTGAGCCATGGTTGGAATGTGGAAAAGGGGGGAATAATATTAAGATGCTTGGCTGTCTTTTGAAAAAAAAAAATGTGATTAAACACAAATATTATATCAAAAGACCATCTTTATTAAAGACATTAAAATTAATTACTCTTTAAAAAAAAAAAATCCAAAGACTCAGAAGGCATTAGATTTAGAACCTGATCTAATTAACATAGCAAAAAAAACACCCTTATTTCCAAACAGGATTACATGCACAAATGTAAGGGTTAGGATTCTAACATATTGGGGTGGGTACAATTCAACTCTTAACAATATCCCTGTTGTGTTTTCTTTTTAGTAAAAGATGTTTTTTGAAAATTCATATAAATACATTTGCCTCTTGAGATTGCATAAATATTTTGATGAGATATAAAAAATTAAAGTACTCAAAATTGAAAGGACAAAAAAATATGGCTTGAAATAATACCATATAAAATGAAATTTAGATTACATTTTTCTTAGAAGAAAATAAAAAGGATGCTAAAATATGGTTTTGTCCCTTAGGCATATATTATTTTAAAAACCTAAACAGCGTATCAAATATCTAACATTTTCTTGTTTTTTTAAAATTGATTACTTTGTTTTTTCTTTAATTGCATCTTTTTCAAGTACACATCATTTGTTTATAAATTAAAAAAAAAAAAAAACTCCATATAAGATTATTTTTCTAGGTCTTCTAGATTGAAAATATGCAATAACCATCAATATGGTCATTAAATAACAAGTTATCATTTGTTTCATAAAAACCAAACATTTCTTTGTTCCTAGTCAGATGAGCAAAGGCTATTCTAAAGCATAGAGCAAAAAGTGCAAGGGGTATTTTTTTTTAATAGACAAATTAGAAAGAAAAGAGTTGCTGAGAAGGAAGATGAGTAACAATTCAGAGGTATTTTCATGAGAGCCATTGTAACCAAAGTAGCTTTATGAGCCACCATTGAGTTTCCTCTACTTATACAAAGAACACATCATTTACACACAATGGAACGAATCAAATGATGTAGTTAGGAATTCATAAATTTCTGTGAATGGTGTAGACCAGACATCATTGTATCAGTCAACGTTTTATGTGTTTATATGCTTTCCAGTTATATATCACTACATAGGAGCCCTGGTAGCGCATTTGGGTTGTGTGATGTCTTGAATTTATGGGATATAGCTTTCTATCCAAAGTCATCTTAATTCCCACAAGTGATTGGGTTGTTGTTATGTGCCATCAAATAAGTTCCAATCTATAACAACCCTGTATAGGATTTCCAAGGAGTGGCTGGTAAGCTTGAACCACCCACCTAGTATGTCAAAGTGACTTTGCAGTCCGGCGCATTAACCCACAGCACCACACCAGGACTCCCCATGAAAATAAGGTATACAGGACTCCAAGGCTAGGATTGGTTAGTTTTGCCATACAGCTAGGTTTAAAAGGAGCCATGTCAGAAGCAAAGATGAAAGACCTCAGGATCATCAGGAAGGAAGAGCATGAATTATGCATGAGATCCCTACCTAGAGAAACTGTGATGGCAGAAATGCTGGCCCAGGAAATGAGAGTGGCATGGAGAGACAGAGCAGCTTCGGGTTTTAGGCCCATGGAGTGAGCAAAGCTGATTATCTACAGGCAGGAGATAGACTTGCAGAATATGCTTTTTTGGCATTTACAGACTGGATAAAAGAACTTTGTAACACCTGCTAGAGCAGGGCAGAGGGGAAGGAACCACCTAGCTGAGAGGCTTAAAACAAAAGTGAAGTGTGCCTGCAGTATGTTCCTGATTGAGAGAACTGCCACATCAGAGATGTTCCTGACTGGAGAATTGCCACATACTAGGTTGGTTTTGATCCTGATTGTATTCTATTGACTTCTCTAATAAACCCCATAATTGTTATGGGTTCTGTGTGGCCATTGTGATATAGAACCTACATGTGAAGCAGAGTGCTGTGGGAGGAATTTTTGGTGTCAGAAGAGGGTAAAGAAGGTTGTAGGGTAGAAGCATATCTGGCCTCCATTGCATAGGAATCAGCCTTGGGCTGAATTTGAGTGTGATTCTCCTTCCCCCTTATGAAGCCAGGGGAAGTCAGATGTGATCACTGCATCGTTTTTGCAGGCTGCTAAACAGAAGGTCCACAGTTTAAACCAATCAACCACTTTGTAGATAAAAGATAGGCTGGCTGCTCACATAAATGTTGTTGTTGTTGTTGTTAAGTGCCGTCGAGTCGGTTCCGACCCATAGCGACCCTGTACAGGGTTTCCGAGGGTGTAAATCCTTACGGGAGTAGAAAGCCTTATCTTTCTACCGCGGAGCGGCTGGTAGTTTCGAACCGCTGACCTTAAGGTTCGCAGCCTGATTCGTAACCACTACGCTACCAGAGCTCTTGGAAATCCTTAATGAGCAATTCTACTATGTCTTATGGGGTCCTGGTGCGGCACCGTAGGCTAAGCACTGGACTGTTAAGTGTGCCATCAAGTCAGTTGCAACTCATAGTGACCCTATATAGGGTTTTCAAGGAGCAGCTTGCGGGCTTGAACCTACAGCTTCACACAAGGACACCATAAATAGTTCAAACCCTCCAGTTGCTCCTCAGAAACTCTATGAAGGGTCACTATGAGTATAAAATGGCTTCAAGGCACTTTAGAGCAACATAACACTCTATCCTGTAGAGTCAGAATTGGCTCAATGGTAGGGCTTTAATTTTGTTTATTATCAATTTACCTTGGCCACATAATTGAAAGTAATCCCTGAAGATCAAAATTTAAAGCCAACTCTGTCACTAATTGTTCAGTGGAGTTTCACCGTAGGAGTTTAATGTTCAGAATACAAATATAAGTGGTGGTTAGATCACTAATGCTCAAATAATGTGTTATAGAGGGGCAAAAAGAACCCCATCTTCAAATATATTACAGAGATTCTTTTAGAAGTCTTATGTAGGAGGAAAAGCAAAGACAGTCAACCTGTTGAGGGAAGCCATTGATATGACGCTATTATGAATTCCAAACTTCTACCTCCAAACCACAAGGTCTGCAGTTCAAACCACCAGCTGCTCCTGCAGAACCCTATACAGGGTCACTGTGAGTCAGAACAGGCTCCACAGCACTTAACAACAACAGCAACAATAATCTCATATGGTGACTTCTGTAGGGCACAGAGAAAAACAGAATCTCCACCTACTATCAGTACTGCTCACAACAATGTTTCACGTATGCATGTCAGGCCTACAGAAGCAGGGAGGGGACCACTGTAAGCAGTAAAGCTTATAGACCATAACTGAGGCTCTTGGGGGTATGACATCACAATCAGGTGACCATTAAGTCAGCCATTAAGTGGTGTGCTCTGGAGAACTCCTTAAAAGGAATTTGTGTTATTCCTGCATTGACTGTGGGAAGGGGCCCCAACCCCACTTTCAAATACACTTTTTTAACTTTTTATGCTATGCTTTTATTGTGATCTGAGTGATAGTTTACATGGGAGAATATTGGCTTTACAGCATTGTTTCATTGCAATGATTACAATCTCCTCCGTGCATATTCATTCAACAGTATTTGCTTCCATTCCCTCTGTTTTTTTGTGTGTGTGTTTTTTTGTTTTGTTTTTTTTTGCTGGGGGTTGTGGAGATGTACACAAAACAGGAATATACAATGATTTAAGCAACCAAAGGGCATATTCTGCAAGCCTGCCTCCTGGCCACCAGCACAGCAAGTATTTTTTCTATAAACTTCAGAAATGGCTCTATACATTTTTAATTTTTGATTTTTGTATGAGTGTGTGCCCAGAGTGAGATAAAAATGAATTTGTTTTGCACTGTGCACATAAGATGGTTTAATAAATAAGAGAAGCCATTTCTGTTTAAAAATAATATGTTGACCCTTGCATTCAGATATTGGGACTTATATATTGAGTGTGTGTACTGTGAGGCCTTGAAGAAATGGGTCCACACTATGCGCTAACAATTGTTTATGTCTCTAGTGTTCTTCATTGTTTAGGAAGTTTTATCACCTAGCATCTTCATAGCCTTACCAAAAATGTGAGTTTTGCAGAAGAGTCATCATTCGTATTTTTCAGTTGAGCAAATTAAAATCCAGAATCAAATCATGGCTTCAATAAGGGACAACTTAGTCCTCAAAGAGACATCTTTGCTCTTTAATATTTTGAAGAGTTCTTTTTGCAGCAGATTTGCCCAATGGAATACTTGATTTTGTGCCTGTTGGCTCCAGGAGCATGTTCATGGATCCAAGTAAAATGAAGTTTTTGACAACTTAATGATGCTGTTTATTGATCCAAAACAAAATATAGGAGATTCTGGTTACTGCCCTTAGCTTTTCTCTATGGTCTTATCTGAACAGTTCATGTTATTTTCAATATTCTTTGCCAATATCGCAATTCAAATGCATCAGTTCTTCTACTGTCTTCCTTATTCACTGTCCAACTTTCACATGAATATGAGGTGATTGAATAATGAAGTATTCTGGAATACCTATTGCTTGCAATGTTATCCATAGTTTAACAATGTTATCCAATGTTATCCATAGTTTATCCGTGTCATCGAATCTCTTTACAGTCAATAAGATGCACAGATTGCATCTTGATTGCATGTTTGATCAATTATAGACTGAAAAAGTCAGTAGAGTTCTTCAATTTTTTTTCTTCATTGGTTTTGGTGGTTGATGTATAAATTGGGATAATAGTTGATTAACTTGACTTTTTTGTACATGTACAGATATTGTACAGCATTGTATTGAGTCAAGATAGATTTTAAAGTACTCTTTTTGACAATGAATGTGACATTATTCATCTTGAATTTATCATTCCTGGCATAATAAAGAATATAGTAAAGCATATGATTATCTGATTCAAAATAGTTAATACCTGTCCGTTTCAGTTCACTAATGACTAGGATGTTAATCTTTATTATTTAATTTCATTTTTGATGACTTTCAATTTTTCTAGATTCACACTTCATACATTTTACTTTCCAAGTATTCATGGAAAAATTAATAATTGCAGTTGTTTCTTCTCATTCTGAGTCATGTCCTATCATAAAATGAAGGATTCAAAAGCTTTGGTCTGTCATTAAAGTTGATTCTGCTTTGAGAAGGTAGCTTTTCCTTAGTTGTATTTTGAGTGCCTTCCAACCTCATTTTATGACACAATAGCAGACAATGTTCTACTATTATTCATACAGTTTCCAATAGGTAATCACTCCCAATTGGACCACCTATTCCTTCTTCCTATCTTGTCGTTAGTTTGGAAGCTTCACTGATACCTGTCCACTATGTATGATAGTGTTATTATTTAAATCACCAGTGGCATAGTTTCAGGTGTCACAGCAACATGGAAGCCATAACAGTAAGGCAAATCAACAGATGTGTGAAAGATAATTCCAAATAGGAAATCCTTGTCTTTCCATTATTAAGAATATTTATTTGTCGTAAAATAATGAGCATTATTATGAAAAGGTAGTTACGATTTCTCTCTGTATCCCAAACAATTCAGTATATTATTGGATTAGCATTTTATTATTCTGTCTTAGGAGTTCTGGTGTGGCACTGCAGGATAATGCACTGGACCAAAAAGTTAGTTTGAACCGCAAGGTTAGAGGTTCAAACTCACTAGATGTTCCTCAGAAACCCTATACAGGTTTGTTATGAGTTAGAACTGACTCGATGGCACTTATCAATGACAATAATTCTGTATTAAGAATATGAAACTATTGGATTTGGTCTGAACTATGCAATATTATTCACAGGCATACATACACACATTTTAGTAAGGACAAATTTTTCTCAACATCCATTTCTTAGCCATAATAAATATTTCCCCAAACCACAATTCCAATGGCAGGTAATTTCAGTTCTTTTACAGTTTAATTACATCCAATTATTTGAGTAGACTATTGCTTAGGAATAGCTTTCAAAGACTTAAGATGTTTATCAGGGTATGAAAGATCATTTGATGATGTGCCAAAATTCTCCTGTTCACAAGAGGAAGCTATTTTGTCAAATGAAAGAAACAGATACATATAACGGATTTTCTGATCTGATATCACAGCTCTATGGAGTCATTACATAAAGCACCTACTTCTCAAAACATTTTGATTATTCAGAATTTAATGAGAATTTGGCCTGTCACCTTGAACTCTGGTATTCCTATCCTCTTAGTTAGATTAATTTATTAGATTTATCATTCATATCAGAAGTTCTATTTGCACAGTTGATTCAGATTTTGCCCCATCCTCACTCCCCAGTGAGGTCCTAATCAGAAGATAAGTTTTTTATTTATTAGAACAGTGTGATCACTGTAAAGGATAAATTTATCAAGCATTTTTGACCATGACTGCATGATTAAATTTAACTCACTTTCTGCTAAATTACACTGTTCTTTTTATCCAACTGCCTGCCTGGGACTAAGTATTTGTTGTCCTAACAAGATCCTGTTATTTGGCTATGTTAATGGTTAGAGGTCATACATAACTAAGGGAATGTGTTCTCTGCAGTCAACCTAAGATGTGGAAGAAATACTCTCCAAGAAAGGAGGTTTTAACACAGATATGTTGGTGTAAATATGGCTTTAAGAAATATCCCCTTCATGATAAGGTTATGGAAACAAAGTCTCAAGAAAAAAAACCTTGTACTGTCAACCATTTATCTAAATTTTGTTAGACAACTAAGAAAGTTTCAGTTAAACACGCAATTTCTTAAGAAAGTCTTGGTGTTAGTTAACAGCTCCAACTTGGAGGAATGTCTTCCATCAACGTTAACATCTTTATAAACTATTCTGAAAAGTGTACATTGTAACCATTCTGTTATGATTTTAAATTTTGTAATCCCATTGAAAACCTTTCCGTATCCCTAACCCCTCCTACTTGTGACCTCAATAAAAAATTAGCCAAATGACTGTTATAATTTTTTAATGAACTTTATTAATCTATATTAGAAAATTTTAGTTGAAGTCATCAGTTCTGACTTGTATAGTCTGCTGTCTTCCTGCAATTGGATGTAATATTTTTTCTTTCTTCTGAATAAATTCTTTATGAAATTCAGTGTTTACTGAGTGGATTCATCTCTGCAGCATCACTGAATTGTAGCTACAGAGCAATGAATAAATCTCTCAGGGTTATTTACCATTGCCAACATCAGAAAGATTACCAAACCAGTTACTTTAGTTTGAAAAAGAAGACCTTGCTTATTCAGTAATATCTGTGTCTTAATTATCTAACTGATGCTATAACAGAAATACCACAACACAAATGTATTTTGTATATAACAGAATGTATATAATAGAAATAACAAACACAAATGTATTCTCTCACAGTTTGTTGTTGTTAAGTGCCATCGAGTCAATTCCGACTCATAGCTACTCTCCACAGACTTTCCAAGGAGCAGCTGGTGGGTTTGAACCGCTGACCTTTTGATCTGCAGTCTAGTGTTTATCCTACAGTGCCACCCTGGGAGTCTCTCACGTTTTGTTTTTGCTGTGTGTTGTTGAGTCAGTTATGATTCATACTGACCCTGTATAGGGTTCCTGAGGAACAGCTGGTGGGTTTGAACTGCCAACCTTGTGATCCACAGTCCATTGTTCACTATACAGTGCTACATGAGGAGTCCTTGCGCAGTTCAAGAGGCTAGAATTCCGAATTCAGAGCACTGGCTCTGGAGCAATGCCTTGTCTCTTTTGAGTTTTTGTAAGCCCTTGGAGATTCCTATGTGTCTTAGCATCAACCTTTCCATGGACCTAAAAGCTTCACAATACAGGTATCTCAGGTCCAAAGGATGTGTTCCGCTCCAGGATTTTCTTTTTTGGTGGTAGTTGTTTGTTATTAAATACCATGGAGTCAATTCTGACTCATAGCGACCCTGCACAGGGTTTCCAAGGCTATAAATCTTTATGGGAGCAGAAAGCCTCATCTTTCTCCCATGGAAAATCTGGTAGTTTCGAACTGCTGACGTTGAGGTTAGCAGTCTGATTTGTAACCATCACGCTACGAGAGTCTCTATGCTTACATTGGATCAGGGTTGTGATGGGATTAAGGGTATTGCAGTCAACTCTTAGTGGGGGTGAGGGTGGTTATGTGCCGTGGAATCGGTTCTGACTCATAGCCACCCCTACATAGGGTTTCCGAGGCTATAAATCTTTACAGGAGCAGAAAGCCTCACCTGTCTCCCATGGAACAACTGGTAATTTCAAACTGCTGACCTTGAGATTAGCAGCCTGATTCGTAACCACTATGCTACTAACTCTTACTCCTCTTAATTCATTTATCATCAGACCACATCATGAGGATTATCACAAAGTTACTACATTATATCACCACACAACTACCAAACCACTCGAAAGCATGACTCAACTAATTTGATACATATTTTGGGGGGAAACACTTCATTCAATCTAGGATATGCCCAATAAACATTAATTGAGCATATATTTTATTCCTGTCTTTGTCATGGAGAAGTAAATAAGTGAGACCGCCTGGCTTAATGCACAGCGAGGACACTGACATACTGAACACTGAAGTACTACACATGTGGCTTGAAATTTCCACTTAGTCCCTTACAGTAGTAGCTGTTTAACTTTGGGCTTTATCTTCTATTTTAGTCTTTCTTTATTCTTTGTGTGTGTGCAAAATGGGAATAATGTCTATTGTGTTCAGCTTTTAGTGTATATTGGAAATTAAACATTGTACTTATTTCTCTCAGTGCTTAATAAAAGCATGTTGTTGTTGAGTGCCATTGAGCTGATTCTGACTTACAACAATCTTGTATAGTGTTTCTGAGGAGCAGCTGGTAGATATGAACCATTGGCCTTGTGGTTAATAGTTTAGTACTTATCTTACAGTACCACACCAGGACTCTAATAAAAGAATCTTGTTGTTAAGTGCCATTGTGCTTGTTCCCACTCATAACTACCCTGTATAGCATTTTCAAGGAGTGGCTGGTGAGTTTGAACTGCTAACCTTGTGGTTCTAACGGACTTTGCAGTCCAGTGTTTATCCCATAGTGCCATCCCAGGACTCCTAATAAAAGCATTGCTTTTGTTGTTGCTAAGTGCCATCGAGTCTGTTTCAACTTACAGTGACTCTGTATAGAGTTTCCAAGGAGCAGCTGGCAAGCTTGAGCCACTGACCTTGAGGTTCAAATCATCCTTGCAGTCCAGTGCATTAATGTGCAGTCCAGTGCATTAACACCAGGACTTAGTTATGGTAAAATTAATAGTTCTTAGTATCATGATAGTACTGTTGTTGTGTTGTTTTGTGCCATTGAGTAAATTCTGACTAATAGCAATCCTGTATAGAGTTTCTGAAAGTGCCTGGTGGGTTTAAACTACCGACCTTGTGGTTACCAGTTCAGTGCTTACACCACCAGTGGTAGTACTTATAGTATTGTAAGACTCAGTCTCTGTTCTCAAAGAGTTCGCATTTAGTAGTTGTAATTTATGAGATACCTAGCATAAAAATAATAATAAATACATAAAACCCCAATCTATTCATAAAACATACTGATATTTCGTTCTGTACCCTCAGCCTATTTTCTGACTGATTCCTCCTTTTAGTTCACATCAAGGTACATTTCCTGTCTTATTCTGTGCCATGCAGAGTCCAATCTAGAAGTAGGAATCATCAGTAGTTATTTCAACTGAGTAAATTGAATGTGGGGAATTGCTTATATAGCAGGTGGAGGGCTATAGAGGCAAAAATAAGGTACTGTAAAATCATAGCAATCTGAGGATGGGGAACAAACTGAAGAGGTCAGGTTTATCAGAGGCCAGGAGATCAAAGGAAGGGTACCACAAAACTTAGACTTCTGAGACAAGCTCCTTAGCTGGTGCTCACATCTCATGGGCTTCAGGGGATCACTGTAGGGGCTGCCCTTCTTAAGCTAGTACCTCTGAGGAGGCAAACAAACAAACAAAAACACCTTACACTGGGAGTGTCACAAAGCAGAACATAGAACCTGAGGCCAGCTGCTACTGTTGGGTTAAGGAGCTATTGCTGAAGGTAGACATAGTATTGATGAATGAAAAAGAACAATACCAGTTTCTTCCTAGCCTCCTGCTTGATAATTTCCTCCCAGTGCTCCTATTGGCAGAATTTAATAGTGAGTCTTCTGATAAGTAGGAAATGTCACTTCATAATTCTAGCTCCAACATTACAAAGTAGGAGAATAGAAGACTTGGCTTACAGCTAATAGGCAATCAATTAGTAATGGATGTAAGCCTGTGTTAGCAAAATTACTTGTTGTTGTTGTTGTTGTTGTTGTTTAGTGCCATCTAGTAAATTCCAACCAGTAGCGACCCTATGTAGGATTTCTGAGGAGCAGCTGGTGAGCTTGAACCACTGGTCTTGTGGATCAAATTGACATTTGCAGTCCAGTGCATTAACCCACAGCACCACACCAGGACTCTAACAAAGTATCTACATGGCTTGATATGTGGTATGAAAATACTCCACCAAACTATTTACGATCCCACTGGCCTCTTTGGGTT
The DNA here is from genome assembly GCF_000296735.1 of Chrysochloris asiatica. Classification (NCBI taxonomy): domain Eukaryota; kingdom Metazoa; phylum Chordata; class Mammalia; order Afrosoricida; family Chrysochloridae; genus Chrysochloris; species Chrysochloris asiatica. Next base: position 1,498,930 of record NW_006408557.1, read on the forward strand.
TCTGTAATATGACAAGTTCATTTTGAAGAGAGCTAAACTGGAGTCCTGGTGTGGTGCTTTAGGATAAGTGCTCGGCCTCAGGCCAGTTTGAATCATAAGTTCAGTAGTTCAAACTCACCAGCCACTCCTTGGAAACCCTACACAGGGTCACTGTGATTCACAAATGACTCGATGGCACTTATCAACAACAACAAACCCAAGTGAATGTTGACAATAAATATTTGTGGTTACATAATCAATATTTCAAATATTTATTTGTTTTCTGGATTTAAATATCCTTTGAGAAGAATATTTACACAGTGCATTTCTATTCAGCACTCCCTTCTTAATACAGGGTTTTAGTATTTCTTTTAGAAATAAAAGGAAAGTCTTCATACAGTTCTGTTCATCTTAACAAAAGAAATGCCTATATGTAGGGAAATTTTCTCAGTTGGAAGTTAATATAGTTTTTCAACCTGCTGCAATTAAATTGTGTTGTGGTGGTTGTTACACGTGCCCTCAAGTCAGTTCTGGCTCTTAGCAACCCTGTATAGGGCTTCCAAGGAGTGGCTGGTGAGTTTGAACTGCTGATCTTGAGGTTCATAACGACCTTGCAGTCTAGTGCATTATCCCACAGCACCACACCAGGACTAGAAGACTGAAACAGATAATTACAGTCATTGCATTACCACTGTTGTGGTTAGGAACCATTGTGTCATTTTCTACTTAAAGAGACCCTGTTGTACAACAGAAGGAAATAATGCTTTTTTTCTGCACTATCTTCACAAATGTGTATACTTGAGCCCATTGTTGCAGTCAATTTATCTGATTGAGGTTATTCCGTTTTTTTGCTGACACTCTGCTTTATCAAGCATAATGTCCGTCTCTAAGTACTGGTACCTCCTGATAACATGTTCAAAATATATGAGACAGAGTCTCTCAATTCTAGCTTTGAAGAAGTCCAGTTGTACTTCTGACAAAACACATTTGTTCATTCTGGCAGTCCATGGTATATTAAATATTCTTTGTTAACACCATAATTCAAATGTATCAATTATTCTCTGGTCTTCCTTATTCAATGTTCAGCATATGAAGTGATTGAGAATACCATGGTGGGGATCAGACGCCCCTTAGTCATCAAAAAGTGCTCTCTACCACTTAAGAAATGTCTTTGGCAGGAAATTTGCACAATGCAATACATCATTTGATTTCTTGACTACTTCTTTCATGAATATTGATTATAGAGCCAAGTAAAATGAAATTCTTAACAATTTCAATCTTTTCTTCATTTATCATGATGTGGTTTATTGGTCTAGTTGTGAGGAGTTTTGTTTTCTTTACACTGAGTTTTGATCCATATTGAAGGCTGTAGTCTTTGATCTTCATCAGTAAGTGTTTCAAGTTCTCTTAACTTTCAGTAAGCAAAGTTGTATCATCTGCATATCACAGGCTTTAAGCCTGATGCTATGGTCTTCTTCAGATAGTCCAGCTTTTCTAATTATTTGCTCAGCATAAATACTGAATAAATATGATGAAAGGATACAACCTTGACACACACCTTTCCTGATTTTATCCCCTGATTGTGTTGAAATGACCGCTTTTTGTTTTTATGTGCAAGTTCTGCATGAATACAATTAAGTGCATTATCATTATGAGATTTTATATGGGATTAAATATTTATTCAATACTTGAAATTATCCAATAAATGTAAAATCAGAACCATTTCCCTATTTATTTAGTTTGAACTGATATAATCAAAAGATGACATAACCTCTATAAGATGTGGAAGATGAGTTTTGGGTTAAGTGTGGTACCGGTCTGAGTTTTTATGAATAAAGATTTGTTTTAGGATTTATGATTTTCTTTCTGGTACTAAATAATCTGTTTATAGAATTTGTTATCCAGGTTATAAATATTTAATGTTCAGCATGCAAGATCTTATAAGTGCCAGACACTGAGGAATCAGAGTGAATGGGACCTTAAGTTCACAACATATAGGACACAGATATTCTAGTGGCTACAAGTAGAAAGACAATGTGTAATTAGACATTAAAAGTGTTATGAAGAAAAAAAAAAAAAACACAAAACACTGATGTGTTTGGGCGTGTGGTTATATGTGGAGTCAGAAATGTCGATCTACTCTTTGAGATAAGACTTGATAATGTCAAAGAGGGAAGTAGCCATATGAAAGTCATTCTAAGCAGAGAAAACAGCAAGGACAATATCTGAGACAGTAAAGAACACAGCATTCTCATGGTATTATAGTCAAAGCCACTGTAGGTACTACACAGTATAAATAGAAAAGAGTGAGTTTGGAGGACTAAGAGGAGCTAGTCCAGGAAAGACCAATAAGGTGAATTCTTAAAATACCATTATCTTTCAATCCCATTGTGCTCACAAACTTTTTGAAGCCCCTTGAATGTGAGTCAGGTACACTGGTTTATAGATTTAAAGGTCACTTTGCTAAGTGTGGATAATGGATTCTAAAAGGTAAGAGTAAAAACACAGAAATGAACTAGGACAAGCAAGCCAGTATCTGGACAAGGAATGCTAGCTATGATTTGGGATATACTTTGAAAGTAGACCCCAAAGGACTGGCTAATGAACTTGATATGAGGGTTGGTAGGAAAGGATAATGGAGAGAGGAATCAAGAAAGGGACTCATGGATTGGATTAAGCAACTGGGTAGATGTTGATGTTATTATGGATCTGGTTAAAACAAGGAAAGGAGTGAACATTTGACAGTATAGAAGAAAAATTAATTCCAATTTAGAGTCGTAGAATGTTTGTGACACGTAAAAGATATTCAAACCTGGGGACTCGGGCCCAGAGTCAGCGACATAGTCACAGAGGACTAGAGTGGAGAGTGAAGCATCCAGCTGATAAGAAGAGAGGGCATATGCACAAGAAAACCCACACTTGCAGACAATATCCACTTGACCTGGCTTCAATGACTGGATGATCAGAGCTCAACTAGATGAAGAAAAAAGAGGGGGGAAAAAAGAGTAATCTGATACAATTAGATGAACTTGACCTACACCTATGGATGCAGTAGCTCAAAAGAGGGAACAAATCTTTACAGTGAGGATCATTCCCACCCTCTCCATACACAGAGTTGACAGGGATGGGTAACTTGGGCATTGGCTACCCAAAATGGGGTGGGGTGGGGCTACAAAGGCAAGAAGTGACTGGCTTACAAGCTTTCAAGAAGGAACCTAGATCTAGAGGGCATGGAGGAAGGTAGAATTTCCAATCTGTCTGGGCGGGGCTGATGAAAGGAAATGCAGATAGGTCTCTTGTGATACAGTAGTGAATAATTGTTATCAGGACTGATTGTGAGCGTTCGAAATGTAAAGGTAGACATTTTGTAGAAAGGAGGGGAGTGATTAACTTTGCAAAGCAGAGATCCCTGGGACCATCAAGAGAGAAGAGCAGAGAGTGGGACCCTACCCAGAGACACAGTGACACCAGAGATGGAGGCAGAGATGATGACATGGAGAGATGGAATGTCTGGGGATTTTAGACCCAGAGAGGTAGAGGGGCTGCGTACTAAAAACTGGGTGGGTTCGGGGGGGAGAGGTGGGCAGGCTTGCAGGGTATACCCTGTGGTTGGTTGATGATGCATGGTGGGGATTGTAACCATGGCAATGAACTGATATGAAACGATAGGATGAATATAATATTAATGTTTTCCTATGTAAACTACCACATAATTCATATTTAAAAAAAAGATATTCAAAAATAATTATCAAATGGTTGGTTGAATATCCAAGTTGTAGGCAGTGGTAGAAATTAGTAGTTTTCTTTCTTTACATCCCAAAGTACAGTCTTTGGAAAGTAAAGCCACACATCTAGATGGGTTCACCTAGGGAGATAATATGGATAGTAAAGAGAAGAGCATCCAGAATTTAGAAGATATGAGCGTTTTTGTTGTGTTGTGAAGTGCCATTGAGTCGGTTCTGACCCACATTGACCCTGCATAGGGTTTCCAAGGAGCAACTGGTGAGCTTGAACCACCGAGTTTGTAGTTCAAACGGCTTTGCAGTCTGGCGCATTAACTCACAGCGCCACACCAGGATTATGAGCATAGGAGTAACTAAATGCAGCTCGAATGGAAACATCCTGGGAGGTAGGACAAAAACACTTTGGAAGTCAAAAGATAAGCGTGCTGCACAAATTAAGGAGTTGGCTGCGTAATGTGCTGCAAAGAAATCAAAGATGAGGAGAAAAAATTGTCCATTGGGTTGGACCACATAGAGTTTGACACTGACCTTGATAAGAACAGTTGCATATTATATGAATGTCCTGGTATGGTGCTGTAGGTTAAGCACTAGATTGCTAACCCCAAGGTTGACTGTTCAAACCCACCAATCATTCCTTGGAAATCCTATGCAGGGTTGATGTGAGTCAGAACCAATTTGACAGCTTTTGACAGCAAAATAACGTATTATGTGAAGTGTTATGGGACTGGATGTATTCAAATTTTTAAGGGACTCAGGTGGTTGATGTTGTTGTTTGTTGTTAAATGCCATTGAGTCAGTTCTGACTCATAGCAACCCTGTATAGGGTTTCCAAGAAGCGACTGGTGAGTTTGAATCCCCGACCTTGTGGTTCAAACTGACATTAAGTTCCAGTGCATTATCCTGAAGTGTCACACCAGGACTCCAGGTGGTTGATGTTGTTGTTAAGTGCCGTCTGTCGAGTCGATTCCGACTCATAGTGACCCTGTATAGAGTTTCCGAGGAGCAGCTGGTGAGCTTGACCCACTGACCTTGCAGTTCAAATGACTTCACAATCTGATGCATTAGCCCACAGCGCCACACCAGGACCCCAGGTGGTTGATGTTGTTGTTGTTGTTAAGTGCCGTAGAGTCGGTTCCGACCCATAGCGACCCTGTACAGGGTTTCCGAGGATGTAAATCTTTACGGGAGTAGAAAGCCTCATCTTTCTCCCGCGGAGCGGCTGGTAGTTTCGAACCGCTGACCTTAAGGTTCGCAGCCCGATTCGTAACCACTACGCTACCAGAGCTCCTAGGTGGTTGATAGGAAGGAATAATAATAATCACTACAATTTTTGTCAAGTCTGAGGAAGAACTGTCTGTTGACTTGTATTTTCAGTTAGGTGATAATATTTGTTATAAGTGGTTCTGAAAGGATTTCTGCCTCTTCTGTGATTGCAATCTATAATTGAAAATCGATCCAATATTGTAGGAGAAATGTCATATCCCTGTTTAATTTCTTAGGCTTTTTCTTTATAGGGTACTTACTGAAAAGGATGATCAGGATTTTTTTCAGTGCAACCAGGCAGAGAAAAATAGCATTAACCAATGTAGGAAATATAAGTGTTGTGTGTCTCAGTAACTACATTCAACATTCTAAATGTTGAAGTAATGGCTTTATTATGACTGGTTTCATCTTCACTCAATGTCAGTATAATTTACTTAAAGTAAAAAGTGAAATAAGATTTACTTATTCATGGATACTCCATAGCACAAAATCTAATATCTGTTTATGTTATTAAATTACTTCTGTATTGAAAAGCAAACTGAATTCTCTTATTTTAATTTATAAGAATAGTGATAGATAGATCATTGCCATTGAATCGACTCAGATTCATGGTGACCAATTCGTTATATACAGCAGAAGAAAACACATCCAACTCCTGCATCTTCAGGATCTCTTGCATGTTGAGGGAAAATGCCAATCTACCTTGGTTAAGTTTCCTTACTCTTCATTGACCCTTTCAGTCACCAAACACACTTTCCTCCTCTAACAGTTGGTTCTTCTTGATGACATGTCAGAAAATGTTCCGTTGTGATTCGTAAGATTTTCATTAGCTAATTTCAGAAGGCCTTCCTTTCTAGTCTGTCTTAGTCTGGAAACTTCACTGAAACCTGTCCACTATAGGTTATCCTCCTGACATTTAAAATACAGGTGGCCTGACTTCTTGTATCACAACAGCATACAAGCCACCACAGTCTGACCAACAGATTATAAGAACATAGAGTTAGTGTTTTCTTTACTACAGTCTACTTTTTTTTTTTTTTTGGTTGGGGGATGGTCTTCACTAACCCCCAAACTCAGTTCCATCCCCACCAACCTCCCCTCCCCACTGTAGCTCTAACACCTTTCTTTCACAACATTTCTCATAGCTCTAGGTTTCTATACATTTGTAGATATTAACTACTTAATACCTATTTCTGCTTCTAGACAATAAGGTTTATGAGGACCTGGATCTTGCTTTCTTTTGTTTACTTTCTACCCCAGCACTTAATAAGCATTAGAACACTCTTTAGGCATTTTCTGAATGAATAAATGAATGGTCTTGTGAGGACTGGGAAAATATATAATGAACTCAGCATATCTTATTACCAAGACTGGAAAAACAACTTAAAATTCATACACTACTGAATTAATAGAACCTTCCTTATATATAAAGGTCAGTACATTTTAAGATTAAAGTCGGTTTTCTATTAACTTACTATGTATACATTGGTATATAATTAATAATGTCAGATGATGGAGTTCTATAGAAAAGTAATTATTTTTACATATGTTTTATGGCATTTATTATTATTACCATTCATAATTGTAATAACTAACATAAGTAGCTTGTAAATCCCACTCACAATCCTTATTTCATTTATTTTAAATTAGTTTAACATAAAATATAAGTGAAAACACTGCCTTTGGCCTAGATTTGGATTAAATTTAGCTTTATTATAAATATACAGAACAAAAATCTGTTGTGTTCTCTTGTTCTTAAGATTTCAGTTTTTTTAAAAACTCCTCAATTTAACTGATCTTGATAATTTTGCAGCATAATTTTGATTTGGAAGGTCATTGCTTTTCTATTTGTGATTCAAATCTGTGCCAGAAAGAAGTATTCATTATTTGAATCATAGGGATGATTGACAGTCACAGAATTGATCAAATAGAAACCTGTTTTGTTGTCATTACTGGATTTTATAGGGCAAGCCTTAATGGCTGAGATAGTTTAATAGTAACTACATCTCACATTTCACTTACACTCACCATATTATGGGTACCCAATAAATATTAATAAATCATGCTATTCTAAGTACAATTTATAATTTAGGAAGTAAGCTGAAATCAGCACCTTTCTGATAAATGAGTCCTATCATTTATGCAACACATTTTTTACAGCATAATGTGCTTTTCCTAGGCCTCATAAATGAGGAAAGGTATCTCTGCAACTTATGTTTTAATAACTTAGAAATAATAAGACACTTACAAGTATGCTGACTTTTAACTCTAGTTTAATTGATTGTTTTAATTTAATTGTGAGTTGTATTAAATCATTCTGCTAAAAACTATAATTTTTATGTTTTTAACTACTCAAAAGCATGGTAATACATGTATTGGACAGATTATCTGGAGTACAATTGGTTAATTGAACAGTACATGAAGAGTTTAAAAATGTTCCTTTCTAGAAATCTAGCTAATGAAAATTATTAAATAATGGGTCATTTTTCAATTTGAAAAAAATTACACATTATGATGAATTAATCATTTAATGTGATTTTATCTTTTAAATATTCCTAATTTGCATAAATAAATATATGATGAAATTTTGATTTTAAAGAAGTTGTCTTTTTTCTTACATCTCAATAAACTTGATTCATTAACATTTTAATTCAGGAAATCCCAGCTCAATCTTAATATTAAAATAATAAAAAAGGATAGCCATTTTGATTATCATAGTGACCTTTTTAAACAGCAACTAATTCAGGCCAATTGGTAATTTATGCAAATTACAATGTTTTTTGTTTTTTTTTTAGGAATTCCTTAAAACTATGTTTCAATGTTTATTTTTTTCACTCACTTTAATCTCAGTATGGAAACTTTGAGCTCTGGTTGACAATTAAAATCTTACCTTCAGTATGTAATAGGGTAACATTTTTAAATAAAGTCAAAAACAAGCGTGGCTGCACTTGTGGTGTGTTTAATCTGGAAACAATAACTTCATTGTTTCTGTATATTTCCTTGGGAATTGTTCTGAGGACATAGATACTGTGGGGTCCTGGCCATTTCCTGGGGCAGACTGGCTCTTACATTAAGTGTATTAGGTATCAGTATGGAGCACTGGGACACTCTGCCATGTAATTGCAGAGACCTTGCTTCTGAGTTAAAATCTAATGTGGGGCCCTGTTTGTTGATACGTTTGCAACAAAAAGCCATTAATGTACAGGGTCAAAGGGTTAATAGAAGAAATAGTCTCCTCTTCTTGTTATCTTGCAACGTTTTCTGAGAGCTGAAGAAAGATAACACTAATCTATGGCAATTTCTCTTGGCAGTTTTAAAAATGGTGATTTCATGTTTCCATGACTAAATAAAAGATTAAATACCAATATGGAAGCTTTAGAAATAGACTTAGTCAAGGTGACAGTTCAGACAAGCATTCCATCACAACCTCCTTTGCTGAGGTCACTGAACGGCAACTAATAACAAAAACTAGGAGGAAGTTGCCTAAATGAGTTCTTGATTTCCATGACTTAAAATGTGTTCTTTGTTCCATTTTAAGCAAATAGTCATCTGGCACAAGAAGACAAGACAATTTTATAAAACTTTAAAGGAGAGAATCCAAACCACTTTTGTTAACTTTGAAAGTAATTCTATGTCTAGAAGAGACTATTCAACTACTCAAATTGGTGCCCTCATAATTTTAAGTATTTTGCAGAGTGTATAAAACCATAAACAAATATCCTTGTACCAAATAAATTCTTACTTGTTGAAATTGCTGATGATTATAGCTAGAATTACAGATTGATTTGATTTGTCAAATTTAATAATCCAGAAATTGGTGAAAATCATTACCTAACTAAAATAATTTCTGTTATTTTCTATGAAAATAATGTATTACATAGCCTAACTCTACCAATACTATGTATCTGATGAGATTAGGTTGCACAGTGAAATTGAGATATTGATGGAAAGGCTTCTCTTCCTGTATATAGATATTCTACTGAGGCATTTCCTGGATATTTAGCCAACTACAGAATTCTCTATACTAATTAAAACAAGTCCTTTCAGAATGCAATAAGAGAATTGTTATAAGTACTACAGGTAATTCATCTACTCTTTTCTCTCTGAAGGCCAAAATAGCTTTATAATTTCACTTGGAGATTATTTATACTACTGATGCATGCTGTGAAGTCTCTTCCGTCTCATAGCAACTTTGTATAGCGTTTTCAAGGAGCAGCTGGTGGATTTGAACTGCCAACCCTGTGATCTGCAGTGCAGTGCTGATGTTACAGAATCACAAAGAAACTGTACATCTTTACAGGAGCAGAAATCTGTGTCTTTTGCCTCGGAACACTTGGTGTATTTGAAATGCTGTGTGTCTATCAGCCCAGTGTGTAACCCACTACTCCACCAGGGCTCCTTGGAGGTGAATGATTGGCATAGGTATGTCAGAGTCTTCTTGAATTGGAATAATCCTAGCCTATTTAAGGAGCTCTGGTAGCGTAGTGGTTACGAATCAGGCTGTGAGCCGCAACGTCAGCAGTTCGAAACTACCAGCCGCTCCGCGGGAGAAAGATTAGGCGGTCTGCTCCCGTAAAGATTTACAGCCTCGGAAACCCTGTGTAGGGTCGCTATGAGTCAGAGCCGACTCCACGGCACATAGCAACAACAACAATTTAATGTGCTGGACTGCAAAGTTGGTTTGAACCTTTAGGTCTGCAGTTCAAATTTACCAGCTGTTCCTAGGAAACCCTATCTAGGGTCACTATGAGTTGGAACTGACTCGACGGCACTTAACGACAGCAACATTTAACTGTAGCGCTCTACCAATACACACAGGTTGTGCTGGGGGGCGGGGGGGGGTTGACTAATTTTAACTAATTAAATCTGCCTAACAGTCAACACTTGTGGATACATATGGTTTCAGTCTTCTGTTTCATCTCTAATTTAGCTTGACAACACACATGCAATTTTTTTTTTTTTTTGCGTCCAATGTTTATGTAAAGGAAATTTTTAGTACATCATTTTCTACTTCTCCTGATATTCTAACTTCAAAATGATTTAAAAACCGATTCAACACCCATCTGTCTGTTTCTCATACTCTGATAGTTTGGGGATTTCTACGAAGCTGGGAGATGTGCTAACCATTGTGGACAAGTTTCAGCAGACCTTCCAGACTATGGCAGACTATGAAGAAGGAGATGTGGACCTCTTCTGAATGGTTAGCCACTGGAAACCTTATAAATAGTAGTGAAATATTGTCAGAAATAGTGCAGTTATATGGCCCCTCAGGTTGAAGGCACTTAAAATAAAACTCAGGAAAAACTGCATAGTCAAAGTAGAGTAGACCTAAATGAAATGGATGAAGTAAAGCATTCTGGACTTTCATGTGCTAATAGAGAACAATGCAAAATGAAAAGAAGCTCTAAATTTTCATTAATATTTGGTATTGTGGGATGTACAAAGTATGAATTTAAGAAAACTATCATCATACTGAAATGGAACCCATAAGATCGATATCCTAGGAGTTAGTGAGCTGAAATAGACTGGTATTGGCCATTTCAAATAGGAGAATCAAATGGTTTACTAAGCTGGAAATGACAAACTAAAGAGGAAATAAGTCACATTCATCATTAAAAAGAGCATTTCGAGTTCTATATTGAAGTACAATGCTGTGTGTGATAGGATAATATTCATAAGCCTACATGGAGACCAATTCATACTACTATTGTTCAAATGTACACACCAACTACTAAAGCCAAAGATAAAGAAATTAAAGAATTCTACAAATTTCTTCAGTCTGAAATTGATCAAACATGCAATCATGATACATTGATGTAGTTTTTATTGGATTGTGAAAGTTGGAATCAAAGAGAAAGGATCAATAGTTAGAAGCTGTGGCCTGTTGATAGAAATGATACTGGAGATAGAATTTTGCAAGACCAATCACTAATTTATTACAAATACCTTTTTTCAACAACATAAACTGACATAAACATAAAGAGCTTAACAGATGGAATACACAATACACTCATATTGACTACATCTGTGGAAAGAAGTACATGGCATCAGAGTTGGAGGAAGACATTAGCAACCTGTGATCTGCAGATAACATAGCCTTGCTTCCTGAAAGTGAAGAGGATTTGAAATACTGATGAAGGTCAACGACTTCAGCCTTCAGCATGGATTGCTCCTTAATATAAAGAAAACAAATCCTCACAACTGGACCAAAAAATAACATCATGATAAATAGAGAAAAGTTGGAAGTTGTTCAAGACTTCATTTTGGTTTGCTACACAGTACATTATCATGGAAGTAGCAGTTAGGAAATTAAATGGCATTCTACTTTAGGCAACTCTGCACGGTATCTCTTTAAAAGTGTTAAAGAGCATACATGTCACTTTGAGGACTAATGTGTGCTTGATTCAAGCCTCATCTTTTTCCTGCGGATTGGCTGACTGGCTCGAACAGTGGAACTTGTGATTTACTTTCCAGTACTTATCATATATTGCCACCGTGTTCCCATACCTGTTTAGAGCTACTGAATAAACTGTGTTGTAGTTAAGTGCCAGTTTTGACTCATTGTGATCCTGTATAGGGTTTCCAAGAAGTGTCTGGTGAGTATGAACTGCTGAACTTGTGATTCAAACCAACCTTGTGGTACAGTGCTTTATCCCACACTAGGACTTCACTGAATAAACTGTTGTTGTTGTTGTTAAGTGCCATCGAGTCGGGTCCGACCCATAGCGACCCTGTACAGGGTTTCCGAGGGTGTAAATCTTTACGGGAGTAGAAAGCCTCATCTTTCTCCCGCGGAGCGGCTGGTAGTTTCGAACCGCTGACCTTAAGGTTCACAGCCCGATTCGTAACCACTACGCTACCAAAACTGTAGCTACAGTGATAATGTACATTAAACAGCTACTAATGCATATTTCTGAGTTACGGTGGGGCACTGTGGGTTAATGCGCCAGACTGCAAAGCCATTTGAAATGCAAAGTCGGTGGTTCAAGCTTACCAGCTGCTCCTTGGAAACCCTACACAGGGTCACTATGGGTCAGAACCAACTTGATGGCACTTACCAACAATAACAATGCTAATTTCTAAAGAAATATCCCATCAGAAAAACCCAGGATATGAGGGTAAGTAAAAATGTATTTCTCTACTGTGGTTCCAGCTCATACATACATGGATTTATTCCAAAGAAAACATGTTTAAAGTTAGTTCTTCAATCAGTGGATGTCTACAGACAAAGTGGCTTCTAATGGGATCTATGGGACCAATTAAATTCAAGACAGAAAGGTCAGCTTTGGAGGTTATTGTAATTTGGGAAAGTGCGGACTTCAAAGAGCAAATCTTGATACAGTTCTTGAAGGACACCGGACAATCCTGGGGCTTACTAGGAGGGAGTTTTAAGAAAATTGGAAAGTCCATTTGTGAGAAAAAAAGCTAAGAATATTGGCCTTGATCTTACCCCTTCAGATTTCTTTTTGTTCCCCAAACTTAAAGAATATTTTAAAGGAACATGATTTGAGTCCTTTGAGCATGCTAAAGGTGCCATATTGATGTGGTGTAGATTGAAGCACAAGGAATTCTTGAGGGAAGGGTTAATGCAAAATTTGGCACCAAACCATCCCTCCCATGGCACACTCTTCTCAACTGGGTTTGGAAATTTATTGCAATGGCCACACAGAACTCAGATAGCATACTTATTTTATGGAGTTTATTAGGGAAGCTAACAGGTTACGCTGCAGGATCAAAAATGTTCACGGCACAGTTCTTCCCATCAGGACAGCCTCTCCCATGCCAGGCCCATAGCCAGTCTTCTCTCTGGTCCTCATCCCTTTGGTGTGGCCTCTGTCATGCTCCAGAAATGTTAAAAAGTTCTTTTAGGGTTGCTGATAAATGCCCACAGGTCATACCATTTCACCATAAACTTCTAGCTCCATGGATCAGCAAACCCAGCTCCCAAAATTAAGTGCCTGTGTTGGCACCCCAATCTGCAAGCAAGCTTCCTTTCCTACCCAAAGTCGCTTGCTCCATGGGCTGGGAAACCCAACACTCTGTTTTATGCTCTGGCTGCTGGTTCTGCGGTTGTTGCCTCTGGTGTCACAGCTTTCTGTTCCTGGGTCCAGGAGGTTCAATGCACAGATCTCTTGGTGTCCCAGTGAAAGGTTTCACTCCTGACTCTTCCTTTATTATAGTGAGATTCCCTCACCTGCTTCTGAGATGTCTCATTTCATACATGTTAGAATTCCAACTTTTTATGATCACAGTGAACTCTGTTAACCACTCACAAGTGAATCATTTAATCCTATCAATATCTCCTTCTGCCTTCTCTTATCCACACCCAGCAGGGCAAAAAGGTTGGTTGGTGGGAATTATAGACTGTGACTATGGTGGTGGTGTTGGTGGTGTGCTGTGGAGTCAATTCTGACTCACAACGACCCTGTACAGGGTTTCTGAGGCTCTAAATCTTTACAGGAGCAGAAAGCTTCATCTTTCTCCCACGGAACCACAGTAGTTTCTGACCAGGATATTAGCAGTCCAATTGGTAATCACTATGCTACCAGATCTCCTACACTATGGCTATTGTTGTTGTTAAATGCCGTCGAGTCAGTTCTGACCCATAGCGACCCTGTATAGGGTTTCCAAGGAGCAGCTGGTGAGCTTGAACCACCACCCTTGCAGTTCAAACACATGTTGTAAGAGGCACTAAATTATTCAATACTCTGAAGTTAAAGATATGGAAAGAAAAACTGTGGAAATTATGTTGAAAAAACAGTTGCTTTACATTTTGACAGTTTTGTTTAGTAAAGGTTTCTCTGATTTGTGGGAGTGCTTTTTAACTTACTCCAGGAGGTGTTTTGCATATGTTTACCAATAACTCAATTAACTGTACAGAGAAGCCTGCTATGTGGAGGCTACTGCTTTTTTCTTCTTCTCATATTGTGACTGTTTTCAATATCCATTGTTGGAGTCTCTGGATTCCTGATTCCCACTAGTCCCGTGGTCACCACTGATACCAGAGTGTTGGATCTTACAAATGTTCTCCTTCAAAGTGAGGAGTAGCATGACTCTCTCACCACTGCCTATTAGTCTTCAGGAGGGTGAGGCTCCAAGCTCTGTTTCGCTATATTTCAGTCAAGGATTTACCAGGGCAGAGGTGGGCAGGAAGAGGATGGTGGGAAGAGTCCACTCTTGGTACAGGAAATTTTGGGACACCTTGTCTGTAGAGAATTTAGACAAACAGCACAGGTGACAAAAATTGATCTGCTTTTCAGTAACATCATGTACTAGAAATTCTTAACAACACTCCCCTTTGATTTGCTGCTGTTTATAGATGTTAACTTAGAATAACGTTTCTTCCAGGAGGTTCTTCAGGATGCTCTTTTGACAGGCCAACCTGACAAGAGTTAGATGTGGCCAACTAAACTGTAGGAACAGATCCACATATATTCCAGCATGTACTGTTGAAGGGAAACCTCAGTCTTCTTTTATTTCCTTTCTTTCTCTTCTCCTTCCATCCTCTTCTTTTACTTTCTCTTTCTTTTCTTTTTTCTTGTTCTTCCAGAACTTTGATTTCTTTGAAAGTCACATTGTTTTCTGTAATTGAAAATTAGGCATAGCTTACTGGAACAGAGAAATCTGACTGAATACCAAGACCTAGTTTCAAGTCCTGGCCCTCTGATGAGCTGTGGGACCCTTAATAAAGTCTTTTGGCGTCTATGAACCACAGTTACTTCATCTATGATGTTAAAGTGATTGAATTCTAGCAGCCATTCTAGTTGGACATTTCTACTATTTTATGGAAAAAGGAGGTAAAAGGCAGAAAGAGAAATGCCCATGATTAACAAGAGATATTGCTGTGTTTCTTTTTACAAATCCTAGTCCTATTTTGTATGTGTGTGTGTGTGTGTGTGTGTTTCTTTTGACTTTCCTAAAGGTGAAATTTTAGCAACCTTTTCACCAAGGATGCAATGGGTCAACATTGGCAACTTTGAGAACCTCCATATAATTAAGTCTCAGTAACATCAGAGGCAAAGTAGAATTAATTATATATGCCTCTATCAAAGTGCAGAGCTTGTAAGTGTTTGACAAAAACATCTCAGCCCATCAACCATGATGTCACATATGCTGAAATGACTGGCATTACTATAGAAGAAGCTTGGGATGACATGTCCCTGCATTTACTTTTAGTTCATGATCATACTAGCACTTTCTAATACTGTTCAGAGTCTGTGACTCTAGAAAACAGGAATTTAGTTGGTTAGTGGAAAAGTTCTGAGGTTAAAAAAAAGTTGGGGTTAAAAGACTTGTATATGGTTTTAACATGCTTCTGGATATCTTTATAGTAATTGAGTTCCCCATTTATATTTAAACACTTATTAAAGGAAAGCTTAAAGATCCAGGATACCTTGTAGTCATTGTTAAATATTCCCTTCTGGTGTATAATTTTAGAAGACAGCTCAGAAGCAAAAAAATGTCATTAAAACCATCATGTGCTTGTGCATTCATGCACACATATGGAAGTATGCATTTTAATGACTCATTTGTTTCTGTTACACATTCTGATAGCACAGTAATTTCAATATAAGTAATAACAACATTTTAAAATATAAAAGAGTTATATAAAAGTTTTATCTTTTATGGAATATGTAGTAATGATACAAGAGGATAATCATTCCACTTACTATCCTTTAAATTCAGATTTGAAATAAATATCTCTCAATGTAAGAACTTTATTAGAAATAAATACAGATTAGAAATAAATATCTCTGTGTGTGTGATCTTTCTTTGTCTCTGTCATTGTGTTTCTGTTTGATCTCTTTTCCTCTGGCTCTATTCCTCCACACACACTCACAAGCACATTGCATTGATTTAAAATAGATAGATAGATATGTATTTATATATACTGGACTGTTAACCTCTAAGTCAATGGTTAAATTCATCACCTACTGCTCAGAAACCCTATAGAATAAAGTCACCATGAGACAGAACCGACTCAACGGCACTTAACAAACAACAGCATATAATAGTTTGATAGTATCTTCACAATGATATTTATATTTTCACTTTTAATAATAATATTAGATTTGTATTTTACCTTTTTAGTATTTTTCAGCTTTAATGATAATATTAGACTTGTATTTTACCACTGTAATTAAATCTTTTCTTAGTAATTTTCTTGAGCTGTTTTAATGTCAGAGCACTTTCATCTTTGGAGTCTGAGTTGAAATGAATTTTTGCATACATGTTCAATATAGTTTGGGGCCCACTAGTTCTCACTACAAAGGTAACTCCCCATCACCCATACACAATTTCATTTAAGACAAAATAGCACTTCCAGCAGAAAATAAGTGCAGTCTTCTCCTTTGTAAGTTGTAATTGAGGTTATGGCATGGCATATTACCTGTGGCAGAATTTATTACCAAGAAATGGAGACCATGATTTGAAGCTGGCTGCAGTGTAAGCAAAATAAATAAATTATTACCAGCACAGAACTGAAGGAAAATACAGGGTTTCCGAAAGTGAAATACAAGGGTAAGCTTAAAAAATAAAAATAAAAAAATGAATTGCTACAAAATCTTAGAAAACTTTATTAAACAAAAACATCAAAAAGTGAAGCTATTTTTTCTCAACATATCCTTCATCACTCCGAAGGTGGTGTTGCCATCTTTCTAACCTTCCCCCCAAAGAATTCTGAGCTCTTTGATTTACATCATGTCAAAAACAGAAGTTTTGACATCCTTAAGGAATCTGAATTATGTTCCTTTTCAATGTTATTTGAGTTCAAAAGAAGTATGAATTGGCGAGATCAGGGTTGTAGGGTGTAAGGGGTAAGTTTTCTCAACAAAATTCTCATAGGACCGTCCTTGCCACCCTCCATGAATGAGCAACTGTATTGTCATGTTGGAAAGGGAAAAAAATGCCTCAGTGCAGTTTTCCTGGCCTTTTTTTTTTTTTTAACCAATGGAATTTTCAATTCTCTTAAAACTTCATAGTAAATTCCAATGAACTTACTATGTCTGTGTCCTTCGAGAAAATCTATCAGCATTAAACCTGTTGAATTCCCAAAACTAGTCACCATAACCTTCTGAGCGGACTTTTCTGCCTTGAATTTAATTGGCCCAGCAGATTTGCTCTAAAGTCAGTTTTGATTGGACCATTTTTGGAGGCACCCTAAGGGGCCGTGGTGGGGTAAAAGATTACAAACTGGGCTGCTAATCGAAAGATCAGCAGTCTGACTCTACCAGCCATTCCCTGGGAGAAAGGTGAGGCTTTCTGCTTCCATAAAGATTTACAGCCTCAGAAATCCTATACAATGTCTCTATGACTGGGAACTGACTCTAGGTCACAAAACCATCACCACCACCAAGCAGACTACGTTAAAAGTATTACTGAGTCTTGTCTGCAGCCATCCACTGAGCACAGAGACATGTTTTGTTTGGAATAAAGCTGTGCATGAATGAAATGGAACCCTGGTAGCAATACTTTTTGAATTACCCTAGTATAATCTCAAGGAGCCATGGTAGCTAGTGAGTTATATGTTGGGTTCCTAACCATAAGGTTAGCAGTTTGACCAGCTGCTTCGTGGTAGAATGATGAGAGTTCTGTTCTGGTAGATTTACAGCCTCAGAAACCCCATACAGGGTGGTGATGAGTCTGAACCAACTCAGTGGCACACAACCACCACCAGCAATTTATTCTCATGTTTCAAAAGCGGACACAGTAAAGAAATTATTGATGAATCACCTAAGTTTTTCCAACATTCTTGCCCTTTTGAGTTGTTATATGCATCATGATGAGTTTGTTAAGTCAAAATTTTATCAGAATGTCATAGAAAATGTTTTCTAGTGTTTTGTGCTTCACTCATTTGAAATTGTTGTTAAGTCGGTTCCCATTCATTTTAAGTGCTGTCGAGCACTTAAAATGTCGTAGCAAACCTGTGTAGGGTTTCCAAGGAGTGGCTGGTGAGCTTGAACCACCGACCTTGCAGTTCAAACTGACCTTGCAGTCCCATGCAGTAACCCGCAGTGCCACACCAGTAATCCTAAATAGCGAAGTTGTTCGCTGGGAATGCCCAATCCTCTGCTAAAACCCGGAATCAAACTAGGGACCTTTAGATTTTCAGTCTCTCTCTCTCCCAACTGAGCTATTTTGGCCAGGCTTCCCATTTACAGTGACCCTTCATATAGGGTTTCTGGGGAGCAGCTGCTGTGTTTGAACCACCAGTTTGTATCATACAGTGCCACACCAGAACATTTGAAGTTAGCATGTTTTCATATATAACTCTTATCACCACTTGAGAAAGTAAGTAGGTTCATAATGGTGGAACTTTATTAGCTTTGACTCCTAGTTTGGTGCTGTAGGATTAGCACTGGACTGTGAGCCACAAAGCCAGCAGTTCAAACCCATCAGCTGCTCCTTAGAAACCTTATGTTGCTAAGTGCCATCGAGTAGGTTCTGATTCATTGCAATCCTGTATAGAGTTTTCTGAAGAGTGGTTGGTGAGTTTGAACCACCAACCTTGCAGTTCAAAGCAACCTTGCGATCCAGTGCATTATCCTACAGTGCCACACCTGGACTCCCTATACAGGGCTGCTGTGAATTGTAACCGACTCGATGGCACTAAATAACAACAGCAACAACGTAGAAAAGAGAAGTTTCCCTAGGCAGGGATGTCTCCCAAAGAAAAAATACACCACTTTTTAGAAACTTTATGAAATCTTGTAATTTCGGATCAAAATTATGCACTTTAGTGTACCTAACTTATGTAGGTAGTTATTTAGAAAAATCAGAAATATACATGGCAGCAAACTATCTAGTGTATTTATCTTTCTTTCCTTTATCAAGACTTTTTCTGAGACTTCTATGATTTCATAAATCAGGATAAGAAAATTCAATGAGATGGTAAGAGAGGAAATTTAGTTCAACTTTATTGTTTCAATGACTTTATTTCCACTTACAAAGGAGTAGTTATGTATAGAGTTACATATGTAAGTAGGTATGCCTCCGTATTTGTAGCAGAGTGTTGGTGTGGGACAGTAGTATAAGCACTGGACTGCTAACCACAAGGTCAGCAGTTCAACATCACTGGCTGCTCCTTTATGAATATGGTATGTCATTAAATTATTTTTATTATAATGTTGTTGTTTAGTGCCATCGAGTCAGTTCTGACCCATAGCGATCCTCGATAGGGTTTCCGAAAAGAGGCTGGTGAGCTTGAACCGCCAACCTTGTAGTTCAAATGGCTTTGCAGTTTGGTGCATTAATCCACAGTGCCACACCAGGACTCTATGAACTGGGCTTCAGAAAATTTGTGAAAATATGGAATTAAAAGATGATGGGCTTTTCCACAAACTTTTTGAACTCCCCTTGTATTGCGTATCTCTTATATTCATGTCTAGGTGTTTATAATTAATAATGCCAGTTGGATGCTCAGGAGACATAAATCCTATTGTTGCTTTTAGGTAACACCAAGTTTGTCTGACTCATGAAACCTATGTATAACATATCAAAATAATGCCAGTTCTGTGCTATTGTCCCAGTGAGCACTATGTTTGACCTCATTGCTGCAGCCTCCGTGCCAACCCATCTCACAAGGAACTTCCTCTTTTTCTTTGACTCTCAGCTTTACCAAGCACAATGCCCTTCTCCAGGGACTGGTCCCCCTTAATAACACATCCAAAGTACATAAGTCAAAGTCTCCCCAGCTTTGATTCTAAGGAGCCTTCTGATATACTTCTTCCAAGATAGATTTGTTATTCTAGCAGTTCATGTATATACAGTGTTCTTCAGCAAGTTCACCATGTTCCTCTTCCTAGTCATTCTTAGTCTGGAAGTTCCACTGAAATCTGTCCACTGTGGGTGGGCCTGCTGGTGTTTGAAATACTGGTGGTATAGCTTCCAGCATCACAGCAACATGCAAGCCACCACATGATGACAAATGGTGGAAAAAGTAAGATGGATTGGCCAAGTGGCAGCATCAATGGACTCAAGTGTAGCAACAATAGTGAGGTTGGCCCAGGATCAGGCAGTGTTTCATTCTGCTGTGCATTAGGTTGCTATGAGTCGGTACCAACTCGATGACACCTAACAACAAAAAGGTTTCCCTGCCCATGTGCCTGTTGGGTATTTACAGACTGGCTAAAGGAGTTTTGTAACACTTGCCCAAGTAGGGAAGAGGCTAAGGGGCCGTGTGGCTGTAAGGCTGAAGACACAACCAAGGTGTGTCGGCAGTATGGCAAAAAACTGCTTGGACAGGTTTCATAAAGCTCCTTTTGTTATTGTTGTTGTTAGATGCCATTGAG
>NW_006408557.1:1520229-1554731 GCF_000296735.1 Chrysochloris asiatica
AAATCCTTTGCATAGTCAACAAAGCTCAGGTGCCAGTCAGTAATGCCCAAAACATACCTTTTGCAAGCCAGCCTCCTGCCTCCTGTACTCAGATTTACTCAGTCCGTGGGCAGGGAAGCATGCAGCTGCTCTTTTTCTCCATGTTGCTGCCTCTGCTTTTGCTATTCCTGGAAGGGTATTACCCTCTGCTCATGGTTCTTCTTTATGGATGGTCCCGGGATCATCTGTTCCTGCTTCTAAAATGGCTCCTTTTTAACCTTGTTGTTGTTATGTGCCGTGGAGTTGGTTCCAACTCATAGCGACCCTGTACAGGGTTTCCGAGGCTATAAATCTTTACAGGAGCAGAAAACCTCACTTTTCTCCTGCGGAACAGCTGGTAGTTTCAAATTGCTGACCTTGCGGTTCACAGCCCGATTAGAAACCACTACACTACCAGAGCTTTTTAACCTAGAAGATGGCAAAAATAACCAATCCTGGCATTAGAGTCCTGTACATCCTATTTGCATGGCCCCACCCAATCATTTGGTGGGAGTTAAGAAGGATTTGGATAGAAAAGTCATATCAAGTAAATTCACAGTACCATAGTATTCTTTAGTATTGTACAGATTACTTTATGTCTCTGTTGTTCACTTGTATTAATATGTATTTCTTCAACTTTTAAAATGAACAGAGCTCCATTCATATATCTTCACATACCCATATGTGTGTATATATGTAAACATACATAAACTATTTTTTAAAATATAGCTAAATCTTTTTTTTATTAACACTAATATTAAGAATGGGAAGTTATGCTATGATTAAGCAAGAAAATAAATGAAAGTGCTGTCTTGGTATCCCACTGGACTTTAAGGTTGATGGTTCAAACTCACCAGCTGAGTTTTACGCTATGCAGGGTCGATAAGAGTTGAAACTGACACTAGACACTCAGCAACAACAGATGTTATGGTAAAATGTTTGGAATACTTGGATAATGAAGTAAATTGTTTTATATGAGGTATTGGCCTTAAAACTATCATTCTATTATGTTTTCTGATGAAACACCATTGCAGTTCATTTGTGTAAAATGATACAAATTTGTATAATTTCGGTATGCAAAGTGAAAGATGCTGTACTAATTATATAGAATAAAAGATCACCTATTCACCTGTATAATATTTTTAATATGTGAAGTTCTTGTTGTTAAGGTTTTGACTCATAGTGACCCTGTATAAGGTTTCTGAGGAGCAACTGGTGAGTTTGAACTACCAATCTTGTGGTTTACAGTCCATTGCTGATCCACAGTGCTACAACAGAGGGTGCCATTTAATTGACAGCAACCTTTATGTTAGATTGCATACAATTGCTCCTTAAGGTTTTCTTGGCTGCAATCTTGATAGCAGCAGATTGCCAGGTCTTTGTGTCTCCAACAAGTTGTTGGATTTGAATGAGGCTTTAAAATTGATGTATTCTGATTCTGTCTCCTGCTGAGAATTTATATTTACTTTCCAGATACATTTTAAGAAGATCCCCAGGCCCTTCTTGTGGGACTCTTGTTTAAATGTAGATTCTGATTTTGCATATCTGGGGTGGAAATGCAACTTCTCAGCTGGGTGCCCAGCCAGAATAAACTAGTCCAAAGTGCTGGTTTGAACCCCTAAAATGGTTTGCTTAGCATCTGAGTACTTAGCTTATGTATACTAACATTTTATAAGATTAATTTCTAAAATGTTATTTAAAGACAACTTGGCTTGTCATAAATCTTTTAATTTTAAACTGCTGATGATTTACAGTTTTTCCTTTCATCCCCTTGTTTTGAAGACTTGATATGAGAGTGCTAATTAATGTTAGAATTCTTAACTGATATACTTGTTGCTAAGCAAACAGAACCACCAGAGCATTTAATTTTGAAATTTCACTCTCTCTCTCTCTTTTTTTTTTTTTTTTTTAGTAATATCACATTTGAAACCATACTTGAAAAAAACCATTTTCTATCAGGGAGCCAGTTTTCTCATTAAAAACATATTGTCCATGACTAATTCACTAGTTTGTTTATTTCTGCAATTCTTACTGCTCTTGAGGCTCATACATGTCTACTGTTAAAAACGACATAAAAAAGATGTGGACACTCAATTGTCTTCTTCTTATGGCAGTTTAAATTTCAAAAATTATAAAACATAGCAGTTAATGCAATTTTTAATTAAGAAATTTAAATGTTGGCAACCTGACATGATAACTTGCTGATTTCTTTGGGTTCTCTTTGTTTGTCTGTTATGTTCAGTGTATTTCACATATGCACTTTGTCTCAGTGTGGATTTCCTCCAAAGCAGAATCCATGCCCAAGGATTCACTGCAAGTAGTTTATTTAGGAGACTTAGAAAAACAGTTCTAGCAAAATGCGGAATGAAACAGGAAAGGAGAAACAGTGGTGAGAATTCATGGAATGATTTCAAGTCATCTTTCAGAGTGATCCCATCCAACAGGTGGTGGTGGTTATGTGCCCTGAAGTTGGTTCTGACTCACAGTGATTCTGCACAGGGTTTCTGAGGCTGTAAATCTTTACGGGAGCAGAAAGCCTCAGCCTTCTCCCATGGAACCTGTGGTAATTTTGAACTTCTGACTGAGGTTAAGCAGCCCGACGGGTAACCACTACACTACCAGACATGCAGGTGATTAAAGCTGGGACATTAATGCTACAGCTCCCATCAGTCATTGGCTAGGGCCACAGGGTTTGGAAAAGACAGGCGTATTTTCTCTGAACTCTTATTGCCTGACATATAAATAAGTCAAGTAATCTTCAAAGCTGCAGAGAAAGCCCTGAGCAATGGAAAGGCAGATGGAGCACACTGAAGCAACAATGCCAGGGAGCTCCAGGTGGGTCAACAGTTCCTGTTACACTTTCTGGATGCTTGTGTCCACCCACTGTGTTATTTTAATTTTATCCTTATCTTTGTGGCACTGTGGGCTAATGCGCTGGACTGTAAAGTTGGTCTGAACCACAAGGTTAGCAGTTCAAGCTCATTGGCTGCTCCTTGGAAACCCTATACAGGGTCGCTAACAACGACAATGGAAAGATAGAAGTATCATTTTAAAATTATATACTCATTCATTTATTCATTAGTTCATACACTTTTTTCAATTTCTCCTACTAGGAGCTAAACTTATTGTAGACATGAAGGTACATACTGCAAAAGAATATGACGAATTTACATCTTTGAGGCACTCACAATCATGGCAATGGACAAAGAAGGACAGGGGCAATCAAAAGTGCTATGAATACACAGAAGGTTGAATTATTTACTACATCTGTGGGAAATCACAAAACCCTAATACCTTCCAGAAGGGACCCTGGTCGCATAGTGATTCAGCATTTGGATCTTCACTGAAAGGTTAGTGGCTCAAACCCACCAGCCACTCCATGGAAGAGCTATGTGGCAATCTATGTGTGTAACTATTCCTCCTCTGTCCTATGGGGTTTCTATGAGTTTGAATCTACTCAACGGCAATAGGGTTTTTGTTGTTGGTCCTTTGACCAACACTGAATTTCATTCAGCTATTTTGAATAGTTTATTGGTCTCTTTGTATCTCTCCTGAAGACGCATACCCACAACCCATTACCACTGAGTTGTTTCCAACTTATACTGGTCCTACAGGACAGAGGGGAACTGCCCACAAATAGGGTTTCTAAGATTGTATGTCTTTATGGAAACTGACTGTCATATCTTTCGCCTATAGTGCTCTACAGCTGGTGGGTTCGAATCACTGTACTTCCAGAAAGCAACTGACTGCTTTAACCATTGTACCACCAGGAATCATCCCTATAGATACATGAGTTATGGAAGTGGAAGAACTAGCTGGTAATATGTTGTTTTTTCATCCAGGATGTTTTAGTATGGTGTTCTCTGGCTGGAGTAATCAGATATTGTTTAAGATTTTTATATGGGTCTCCCCAAGTCCATTTAGAGAAGAAGAGAAGGATCCTATCTACCAAAATTTTAGCTTCATCTAAGTTATAACTACCAATATATAGCATGTACATAGAAGAGGCCAACAGCCATTTAAAATAAATAATTCATAGGAGTTGTGGCACTGTAGGATAAGTACTTACTTAATCACATGGTTGGTTTGAACTGCAAGGTTGATGGTTCAAACTCATCAGCTGTTCCTCAGAAACCCTTTACAGGGTTACTATGGGCAGGAACCAACTTGACAGCACTTAACAACAACAAGAAGTTGTAATGAAAATAATATAATAATATTTAAGGAAATTCACTTATTAATTAAGAATTGTAGGCGAAGCTATAGTAATGTAAATGGAAACAAAGTTATCCAGAATAGTATTTATATATGAGGGTGATTTAAAAATTATACTAACTCTGGTTATTTTAAAACTTCTGTTGGCTGCACTGTCTTATCAGTGCTTTTCGTTCAAGGTCACTGCTATGCAGGTGTGAACATGAATATCTGCAAATAAAATTTGGACCTATACTGGAAGGAAGGTAAAAGTTTCTTTTTTAAAAAAAAAATGTTACTGGTGTGGAGACATGGATAAATCACTACAAGGCTGAAAGCTAATGGCAGAGTATAGAAAGGAAACATCCTCAATCACTGACCAAGAAAAAGCTCAAAAGCCAACCATCAGTTAAAAAATTGATGCTTACAGCTTTCTGGAATTCTCAAGGATTGATATTGGAACACTATCAGGAAAAAAGATTTAATAATCTACAGCGCTCATTACAGTGAGGTGCTCACTGAAGAGCTGAAACCTAAACTCAGGACTTCTAGCCAAGGACTTTGTGATCATCCATGACAATGTGCTTCTACACACCTCTGCCCACACTGTTCACACTTTGCAAAAAATTAATTTTGAAGTGTTAAAGTATCCTCCCTATAGTTCTGATCTTGCTCTTCACCTGTTTGGTCCCCTGAAAACAGCCCTTCAAAGAGGAAGATTCACCTCTGATGAAGAAGTGAAGACAGCTATGCAATCACGACTAGTAGCTCAGCCTAAAACATTTTTAAATAAGGAAATACAAAAGCTTGTTGACAGATGGACAAATTGTATTGAAGAACAAGAAGACTGTGTTGAAAAATGATGTGTTTATCTTTTCTAAAAGTTGATTAAAATAAATGGTACATCCAGAGTGTGGATAATTTTTTATTCAACCTCATATCATTTATAGAATTATTTTTTCATTACTCCTCCATAGATGTCTTCAAAGAGATGATAACATTGGTAACAGAAGCTACAGTGGTGGTGATAAGTGATGTTGCTATTTGTTGTTATGTGCTGCTGAACCTATTCTGTATAGGATTTCTGATGAGTGACTGGTGGGTTTCAAACACCAACCTTAACATTAACAGTCAAGTGCTTATACTAGAGTGCTACACCATTTCTGGTATGGGGATAACCAAGGTTATCATTTTATTAAGAGTATTTAGGTGTCATCAAATATCTATTATCTCTAAAAACTTGACAACCATTCTACGTACAAGGCAGAGATTATCATCTTCGTTTTATACTGATAAACCAAAGTTCAGAAAGATTAATTAACCTGTATAAGCTCAAAAACACTAGCTGGCCAGGATTTCAACCTGTGTATCTCAAATTGTGAGAAATGGATACAAAACATATAGATAAGAAAGAAAGTGTATGTCATAAAGAGACCCAAGTTTCATTCATTGTTCATCAGATATTACTTAGAAGTTCCACTGCAGGTCAGACACTTAACAAGCACTGTGTACACCTCCATAACCAAGAAAGGTAATTCCCTCCTTATATAGTCAGAGTCTAGCAAGAAAGATAACTAAGCTACTAAAACAACAACAACAACAAGAAAAAAAAAAAATTGTGTCCTGGTGTGGTGCTATGGGTTATGCACTGGACTGCAAAGTTGGCTTGAACAGCAAGATTGGTGGTTCAATCTCACCATCTGCTCCTTGGAAACCCTATACAGGATTGTTATGAGTTGGACCCAACTCCACAGCACGTAACAGTGACATACAAAGTGATGGGAAAGGACAGGTGTTTAGGGATCCCAAGCCGGAGAATCTGATCAGTTTTAGGGATAAAGAAAAACTTTCTTGAGGAAGTGAATTAAGCTGAAAATCAAAAAATGTTTAGGCCCTGAGGAAGAATAGGGAATAGCTTTTCTGAAATCCTTGAGACCTCCGTATACTATTGAAATGATAGTATTACTGGAGCATTGAGTTTAAGAGCGAGACTAGAAAAGGAAGAAGCTGGAGACTTAGGGGCCTGTGAGCTATGCTGTGTGATTCATAATGTCATTCTTATCCTAAAAGCAATGGGAAGTTTATAAAGGAGGTGACATCAAGACTTGCCTTTTAGAAAGTTTCCTCTATCTGCAGTTTGGTAAGCAGATTGAAAAGAAATAAACTTGAGGTGAAGAAATTGTAACAACAGTTCAGGTGTTGTTGGTGAGGCTGGAGATGTGTGAATTTCTGTGAAGGACATTTAGAATTTAGGAAGCAGAAGACTTGGATGAGTGGGAAGTAAAAGAAGGGGAGAGTAATGACAATGATGGGACTTCTGGTTTGTACAGTGGAGTGAATATTAGTGAAACTGCTTCAGAAAGCCTTTAAGAAGATGGAATCATAAAGCCAGTTTCTGTTTGCTGACCAAGGTCCTGGAAGGACCCCAACCTCTAATTCTAAATGGAGAAGCTGATGCAGATGTAACTGTCTTTGTATCTATGGTGATGGTATTAGAAATGATTTTCTTCAGTTGTCTTGGTTTCCCTTGCTTTATTTATAATTACAAAAGGAGGTTTACTTATAAAGATTTCCACTGTACACATATCTCAATTTACAAGCTGGGGAAAGTTGGACCAAAGTCATAACTGCTTAAGCCAAAAAGGATACTTTTAGAATCAATATAATTAATTGAGTTTTTGTAGACTATTTTAAGTTAACTTCTTATCTATGTATTACGAATCCAAGAAACGTGTTTGTTGTTTTTGTTATTTCTTTTCATCTTACTCATTGCATTAACCAGTTTGTTACATCAGATTCCCTTGGTTTTACTGTGGAAATGGGTCTCTGTTGCATTTTTTTCTTTTATTATTTACGGCTTTGAGATATTATGCCAGAATGAATTAATTCATAGGGATTTTATTTTACTCATTCATTGTGTGCTGCTGCTGTGTGTGTGTGTGTGTGTTTGTTGTTGTTCTCCATTTGGTTAAGCTGCTGTGCCTCTCTGAGTCCTATTTGCATAATGTTCACATGATAATAGGGTACTTAGGTGTTAGCTTGCCATTATGCCTGGACATTGTGAGGTGTATGGAAAACCTCTGGAACTGTAAATTCTAATTTCCTAATCATGAATAGTTAGGAAAGCAGAGTTCTGCATTTTCATTAGTGCAGGGCTCTACATGCCAGCTCAGCTTACTACCTGTTAAGCCTCCTAGGTCTATTAGAAAATGTGCATTGGCAGTCTTCCATCCTTGCTAGGACTCATAAATAGATGCCTTTCATATGAAATGTATTTGGCTTGGCATATTGACATTAGAATACATTATTCTTTTAACAGATGAACAAATTAAAGTAAAATGATGGCTCCTTTTATTCAGTGTAATAAAATGAACACAACTGGATTTATGTATTAATCTGGCAGTTAGGAACTAGAGTGTATACCTCCAATCATGCAGTTTCATGAGAGGAAATAGCATGGTCCCTTTGCCTTGCTCTCTGGATAACCTTCCTGGATCCCAATAACTGGGGAGAGTTTGATCAGATAGAGCGATTGGAATCACATGGAGCATTTGCAAAAACTCAGCATGCCTGAGTTCCATATCCTCCAAATCATGACTTAATTGATCTTGGATGCAGCCTAGGCATCTGAATTTTTAAAACTCCCAAATGATTCTAATGAACAGCCAATAATCAGTGTCAATGTTCCTTTCATGTGTGACAGAGAGAATACTTCCATAAAGTAACACTCATGATGACTGTCACCACTTCTCCCTTCTCTTGTTTTTGTAAAATCTGGCTCATATAACAGGTCATGGTTCTGGACTAGTAGAATAAGGGAGCAGTTCAGTGGCCCAAGGTTATTCCAATGGCTCCATTTTTTGTATGAGTTGACTGTATAGATTATATAGAGATGGCACTCCAGACTATTCTAAGGAATCATATAGATGAATCAGTTTGTCACAGAACCTCTTTAGAAATTCCTAGCTCATTCTGGAACATTCAGGATTAAAGACCTAGCAGTGTACTCCTACCTTGACAAAGATTTCTGGCTCTGACAATCTGTTAAGGGCTGACTCAGGCAATAGGTGTCTGAAGCTTGACCTTTTACTAAAAATATATCCGTTTTATTTTATACTTTTAAATCAGTTCTAAATCTTCAGTTTAAAATTCAAATGTGAATTTATCAATGTTTACACATATTTGGCTTATAATATATTTGAACAATATAGAATATCAAAACACATGTTTGTGGCACCAATAACAGTAATTTTAAAAATCCATTTTCTGCCATCTGAAACAAAACATGAGTTCTTATTCCTTTAAAACGTACTGGCCTTTAGCTGGAATGTGATCATACAGATCCTTGGCTTATTTTATTTAAATCTGTACATAATTGTTAAACTTTAATGACAAATGGAGAGAAACATTCTAGTTATTCACAACCCTTAAGATAATCTTCCACTTAAAACTGATGTTAGTTGCAAATAAGATTATCAACTCAGAAGGTTGGCTCAAAATTTAAGAAAATATCTCTTATATAAACAAATAAGAAAGGAGTGAGAATTTCACTCATCAAAAAATGAAATGGTTGTATTTATTTCTAATATTTATGTAGTTGTTATTGTCAGATGCCACTGAATTGCTTCTGGCTCAGAGTAACCCTCTCTGTAGAACAGAATGAAACACTGTTCCGTTTTTTTGTTGTTGTGCATAGGGTTGCTCTGAGTCGGAATAGACTAGATAACATTTAACAACAATGCATGTATACACAACATCATTGTTATGTTCAGTCTCCTATTGATATCATTGGTGAAGTTATTGAATAAATCTAACATGGATTTCACTGTATATAATCTGTACATTTCAACAATTTTTAAAATGTGGTGTCATTTTGCTACAATTAAACAAATTACTTCACTTAAAATATAATCTGCAATGTGTCCTGTAGTCTTTTCTTGCTGAAATTTTTCAAAGGACACTTAAATGGCATAACCAAATTACTGAAGAAACACAATAGTGAAAAATGGATTCCTTTCTATGTAAAGCAGTTTTAACAGCCCAATTCTATTGTGGTAATTGTGTACTTTATCTTTCAGTATGCAGAACAAATTATAGTAAAAGTAAGGTGTGAACTCTTGCTGAATTCTATATTGTGTGTATTGATTTTCTAGCAGCAGGTTTCTCCCATTTATATAATTGACCTACTTCAGAAATACTTCTCTTTAATTTTTAAAACATGAATCTATAGTCAAACCCTTGTCTTTTTTCCATATATAGCAAAACTCAAATCATTTGTATTTGTTAAAATTAAATTTCACTGTAAATGATGTGTTGTTGTTAAGTGCCATCAATTCTGACTCATAGCAATCCGATTTCTGAGGAGCAGCTGGTGGGTTTGAACTACTAACCTTCTGTTTACAGTCCAGTGCTGATCCTATAATGCCACACTGTAAGTGATGGACACCCTGAAATAATAGTGTAAGTGAAATAATAGTGTACCTTAAGTAAGGTCAGCAGTTCGAAACTACCAGTTGTTCTGCGGGAGAAAGATGAGGCTTTCTGCTCCTGTAAAGATTTACAGCCTCAGAAACCCTACTCAGGCTCGCTGAGTCGGCACCAACTCCACAGCACACAACCACCACCACCACCAAGTGTGGTGCAGTCAGATAAGCACTTCACTGCTAACCACAAGTTTGGAAGTTTAAATCCACCAGCATGCTTTGGAAACTAAATTGGGTCACTGTGAGTTAGAACCAACTCAACAGCACTTAACAAGAATAAAATTCATGGAAACATAGGTTGTCCAGAGCTAGTATGGTGGCTTCACTGTCATGAGACACCTGCATTCCTTCTGTCTTTCTTTATGCCCTTGACACATGATTTTCATCCTCAAGGTCACCTCATGGTCCAAAATGTCTGCTGGTAAAAAAAAAAAAAAAAAAAAAAAAAAAAAAAAAACTAGAAAAGAGGGATGCAAAGCCTCTTTTTCACACACAGTATGTTTCATTTCTGCTTAAATCTTAACATAATTTCTGTTCAAATCACATTGACCAGGGTATCTGATATTTTTCAGAAAAGGTGTCTTATAATTCTAGAAATTTGTTGTTGTTGCTATTAGGTATCACTGAGTCAATACCGACCTTATGTCCAACAGAATGAAACATTGCCCGGTCCAGCCCCAACCTCACAATCATTGCTATGCTTAAGTCCTTTGCCACTGCCACTGTGCCAATCCATCTCAGTGGGAGTCTTCCTCTTTTTCTCTGAAACTCCACTTTACCAAGCATGATATTCTTCTTCAGGGAATAGACCTTTCTGATAATATATGCAAGTATGAGAGACAGTCTGGCCATCCTGGCTGCTAAGGAGCATTCTGATTGTACTACTTCCACAGAATTTTAGCAGGGTATAAAAATATCACCCCCGGAAGGTTCTTTTACTATGGAGAAAGGGAAGAATGAATATTGGGCATTCAGTAGTACACTATAATATATGACTGTTTTCAGATTATAATATTGAAAAAGCCACTCACTGCCATCTAGTTGATTCTGACTCATAGAGACCGTACATAGGGTTTCCAAAGTTGTAAATATTTACAGGAGCTGAAATGTCATCTTTCTCCTGAAGAGCAGCTGCTGGGTTTGAACTGCTAACCTTGCAACTAATACACTTAGCAGTTCAGTTTATCATATAGCTCTATCAGGACTCCCTGTAACATTGAAAGGCATGCTCAAATTAAAAGCACACAAATTTAAGGTGTAAGTACTTGTCATATTATTTGTTGACAAAGAGGAAAACAAAGTGAGAGAAATAAAGCTAGTTAGTAACTTGCTGTTTTGCCACCTGAGAATTTGTCTAAAACAAAGGTGAGCATAATGTGGAAAATATCAGAACCAGATAAATACAGATTTCTAAAAATAATGTGGAAAATTCCATGGGAATTCTTTTCTTATGCAAAAATTACTTGCCTGGCAAATTTGTTTATTTAGAATACCTCCAAGAAAGGGAGGAAGTTGTACTTGATTGGCATTATTCAGCCAATCTTCAAAGATAATCTGAAATTTATGAGCAATTATAAAATTCTGATGGCCTCAGATAATATCTACACAGTCACAGTTATTAAAGATTGTCTAGATAGTTACAATTGTTGAAGATAATAGCTCCATTAAATACCTTACAAAATTTGTTAGACAAAAAAGAGTATCAGATGAGAGGATGATGGAATATTCTTAATATGTAGTACCAGAAACCACTGAAAAACTTAGTAGCTAAGACAAAAACAAAAACAAAAACAAAAAAAGCTAATTATTCATTAGCTTTCAAACTCTCACTGTCATTGAGTTGATTCCAACTCACAGTGACCCTACATAAAGTTTCCAAGGCTACAAATCTTTATGGAAGAAGAACACTTCCTCTTTCTCTTGCAGAACAGCTGGTGGACTTGAACTGACAACCTTTTGACTAACAGTCCCATGCTAATACTACAGGCCACCAGTGTGTCTTACTTGTTCATGATTCAATAAAATGAACAAAACTCAGTAGGTATGATTTGTCTCTGCTTCATATGGTGTTGGATGGGGGAGGGGGTACTCAACTGTTGGATCCACTTCCAGGATGGCTTCATGCACATTACTGGCAAGATGATGTCATTTGTTGGCTGAGGAAATTATAGTTCTCCCCCATTTGACTTCACTGCATGGCTAGATTGGGCTTCTCACAGAATCATGAAGAATAATCATCTTTAGAATGATAGTTCCAAGAGGATAAGCCCCAATATGTAAGCTCTTATCAAGTCTCTGCTTCTGTCCCATTGGCTACATCAAGACTCTAATAATGTTCTTCTGGCCATGATGAAAGGAACACTGAGGGTTAGGTATTGGGCAGTTATCCACAAGGCTGGTACTTCAAACCCACCATCCACTAGGGAAGACAAATGATGCTGTCTGCTCCCGTAAAGATTTATAGCCTCATATAGGATTGCTATTAGCCATCATCAACTTGATGGCATTGTGTTTGGATTTTGTTTTTGTTTTTGTTTTGATTTTTTTGACCACGATAAAAGCCAGAGTCCAAGTGAGAGAGACTAGTGGTTATATAAATACCATGAGGAGTGATTCTTTGGAACCACCAAACAAGCTACCTATCACAGTAGCTATAAGAGGAAAAGTATAGCCACTACTTACTGAGCCACTACTATGTTATAGTCATTGTCTCTATTCCCACAGTTGATTGCAAAAAGGCTATACTTAGTCCCATATTACGGGACTAAGAAAAAATATGTTCAAAATGTTTTAATTGACTTGCAGGAGGTTACATAGCTTGTACATAGTGCAACCAAGTACTCCAGTTCAGATCTGAATGTCCCCAAATCTTTCTGCTTTCTATGACCCCTGGCTGCCATCTTCACTAGTTGGTCCATTGTAATTGCTGCTGTATCTGCCCTGTGTGTTTTCATTCTAAACACAATACAAGTCTTGCCACTTGATACCTTGTTTTTTGAACTGAGGACAAGGGAAAGAGACTCCTAGACATTCTAATTAACCAAGTAGCGCTCCCTGTGCCACAGAGATGCCTAGTGGTGGGAGCTGTAAAAGGAAACACTAGCAGCAGTACATGACAAGAGCCTAGCTTCTTTGTGCTTTGTCCCATTGCTGGCGCCTTTTCTTCTCAGTTAAGCTGACCAATAATAACAGCCACTGAAGTCTTTTCTAGAACCCTTGTCATGTTGTTGGTACATTTTCCTGAAATAAAGGCTAGTAACAGGGGCATTATGGGTATGCTAATTTTTAATGCTTTTGGGTTGGTGTGTTTCAGATAGCACAGTTTTTACTGAAAAACCCTTGTCAAAATAAGCATGGGTTATGCACCTGGTCATCAAAGTCTGTTCTTTGTATTTTAAGTAGAAATAATTTTCTTTTCCATCACTGTTTGGCAGATTAGATGTTCCCTTTAAAATGTGACTTTAGTTACTTATCGAAGCATTTGATTAATTAGTTAGACCTGTCAGACCAAACAGAACTAGTCAAGTATTTTAAATCTCTCTAGACGAATCAATATTCATAATGACCTGTTTCATTCATGGCCTTCTCATTGAATTTACTGAATACTTGTTAGTTGAATTGGAATTCTTGCTCATTAGTGACCTGATATTTGGGTATCTGAAAGAAGAGCATCCATGGTGTTAAACAGGGCTTATTACAAATTATAGGTTTTCGAACAGGGATGCCTATGCACAAAAGACAGCCCTTCCATTTCCTTCTGAATCACTAATTGAACCTTCGCCTTGTTTCTACAAGCAAAGATTAAGCTTCAATAAGGAGGCCGACATTTATAATGTCACAGTATGGTTTGTACCAAAAAACTGGTGACCTATCATCAGTATAGATGTGGAACTAAAGTAAAGCAGGCATTTGGTTTCACTGGAGACAATAACAGTAATGGCTGCTTTTAATACCAATAAAACACTAAACTTCACAGAAAAAGAAATTCATTGAATATATGACTCTGCAGAAGCTCAGTTCCCAGAGTGATAAAATACAACCACCAAACACTCAGATATAAACACCAGATAGTTAAAAGAAATGAAACATAAGCCTGAATTCACAATACCATTATTGCTTTCTGAGGAATAGATTTCTTTTATTCTTAAAGAAATACATGTATAACTATATCCTCAAAGTTTCAGCATCACTATCGTATATTATATAATGTTCCTAATAGGAACTCTTTTCAGATTTGCCTTGGGTAAATAATCTATTTCGGTGTGTATTTTCAATTTCTTTTAAAATTTTGCTTGTATTACTTGCAGTAATTCTTTTCCTCTCTTTTATTTTCTTTTCTTATAGAATTTACTGTTGATTTCCAAATTACTCCCTACCCTAATAGTCTATTTTGCTTTTGGCAGAATTCATATATCTATTGAATTGCATTCTATTTTGTTAAACTTCCTTCAATGAATGTCTCTCCATTGCTTTTTTTTTTTTTTTTTAATAGTGGCAAAGCATTAAACTGCTTCTTTAGGGCATTCGGGTTGCATTTGTAACATGTATTCACAATCAACCCTCCTAATAACACCAAGCATCCTAATTAATTCACTTTACCCTCAGGTTTAAGTACGTATGGATGTGATTCATTCAAGTGCTGTTTCCCAAGTTCCTATTGGTTTTAAAAGAAAAGATTTTCTAGGTTGTGTTTTAGTTTTAAGAATTCAGATTTCATACATCTGAGGTTAGCAAATTCAGCAGGCAGCCTAAATGCGGTGTCATGTTAATGGAGTTCTGGAAGCTGCTGGGGTTAAAATGAGTAAATTAAGGAGTCAACACTGCTTATTTAGGCACATTAGTATAAAACAGCATTAGAGCTGGAACTTAACAAAAATCAATTCAGCATACAGAGTGCACATCTATCAGGGCTTTGTTATGATGTCACAGGGAATAGCAACCCTGTTTTATTCTATGAAGAATACTACATTAGCATCGTCACATCCTTGGATGGCTATGGCATTTGCTGTTATGGAACTATACTATCAGGCAGCCATGAGATCCTCACAGATTACTCCAACTACATTAAAACATTAAGTTGGCATCAAATGACTTATTGAACTCTTTATTGATATTTTTGGGATGGGGTTGTCAATCTTCACAGTTCTTATTCTCCTTCCATAATGGCTGCTTGAAGTAGGAAATTATAACAATTATATACAGCATTTGAAGAGATTTGCTTTTATATTGGGAGGTTGGAGAGATTAATTTTCTCTATCCAACCCACACATAGAATAATATTAATTAAAACAGTTGAATGAAAAGTAATGTTCCAGGTATTACAAGGATGTTTTACATGGTATCTGGTTTAATCTCATGATACTCACTTGGTAGATTTCCCTGCTTCAAAGCTTTAAGCATTACTCTAGTTACTTGTCTAAGATCAGAAACCAAGGCCCATGTCATGATCACAATTAGAGAGAATATTTTGTTTTGTTTTGGCCTAGATTTTATAACTTGATAGGCTGTAGATGTTATATTTTCTAGTTTGTTGTTGGTGTTAAGTGCCATTGAAACAGTTGCGACCCATAGAGACCCTATATAGGGTTTCCAAGGAGCAGCTGGTGAGCTTAAACCACTAATCTGTGGTTCAAACAACTTTGCAGTCTAGTG
Organism: Chrysochloris asiatica; assembly: GCF_000296735.1. Taxonomy (NCBI): domain Eukaryota; kingdom Metazoa; phylum Chordata; class Mammalia; order Afrosoricida; family Chrysochloridae; genus Chrysochloris; species Chrysochloris asiatica. The sequence goes on from NW_006408557.1 coordinate 1,535,577, forward strand.
CATTAGCCCACAGCACCACACAATGTAGCTAATTATTTATTTTATGCTTATATATGCATGTTTTCCTTACCCCCCCAAAAGTTGTCAGAACATACTCCTTACTGTATTTTCTCTCCAATCTATTGTTGTTGTTGTGTTAAGTGCCGTTGAGTCAGTTGTGACCCATAGTGACCCTGTATAGGGTTTCTAAGGAGCGACTGGTAAGCTTGAACCACAGACCTTGCCGTTCAAACAGCTTTGCAGTCTGGCGCATTAACCTACAGTTTCATACCAGGACTCCTATTTTTGATAGATGGCGTCAAATCTGTTCGTACTGTGGAAAAAACAAAACAAAACACTCAGTCCTCAAAATGAGATTAAGAGGATTTATTCACCAAGAAAAAAAAAAAAAAGAGAAAAGGTATCTTTGAATGTACCAGCTAATGACTAATAACTAAGAACTAATTCCTCCAACTAAAGAACTTCTAACAAAGACAGATATAGTCCATGTAACAAATATATTGTAATACATCATTTGATTGGTTAGTCTTTGATTAAGCTCACAGGAGGATGGATTGGAGTGGGGAATGAGTTTCCAGTATACAATTGGTACAGGGACTTATGTTGATTGATTCAGGAACTAATTACATAGGTTAACAATCATAGTCACACATATCTTTCAGGTAGAGACATAGAACACCATTCGTTGATGTTTAAATAGCTTTATTCAGATACATTAGGAGTTTGCATAAAATAAACAAACAAACAAAAAATAATACAAAACATTTTTGTACCTGGACCTTATTTCCCCAAAACAGCTTGTCAAACAAAAACACTTTAAGTTGTCTGGGATACTTAAGATAAGGCCAGCTGCAAGACATTTTCAAAGGATTCTTTTTATTATATATCCATACCATGAAGAAATATTTCTTGGATCATTTTATACAAAATATAGCTTTGTTAAGATGCCTTTCTTAAAGTGTAATTTCTTTGACATCCTGGCTAGACCACCATGAAAAATTTCTCTCTAGTTCTATCAATTAAAATGATTAATTGACAGGAATTTCTAGAAACTTTGAGTTAACTCTGTTGAATGCTGCTAAGCAGACATGATGCCCCAGGCAGGCAGACAGGCAGGGAGGCAGGCAGGATATCAAAGACCAGTCTAATTCATCAAGAACTGAGTTGAGTTAGTCATTTAGTTTTGATAAAAAAGTTTTATGAACATCTTCCTTAGCTAATCATAGTGAACCTGTATATGACTGAACAAAACACTGTCTGGCCCTGCATCATCAAAAGTATTGCTATATTTTAATGTATTGTTGGAGTCACTGTGTTAGTCCATCTTCTTGTCTTATTGAGGGCCTTTCCCTTTTTCATATTTTACTAAGTATAATATTCTTCTCCAGGAACTGGTCCCTCCTGATAATGCATCCAAAGTATGTGAGAGGAAGTCTTGTCATTCTTGCTTCTAAGGAACATTCTTACTACTTTTTCCAAGACAAATGTGTTCCTTCTTCTGGTAGTCCATGTGCAATATCCTTTGCCAACACCATAATTCAAAGGCGTACATTTTTCTTAGATCTTCTTTTTTCATTCCTCAGTTTTTGCATACATATGAGGTAAATGAACATAAAATGGCTTGGATTAGGTGCACCTTAGCCCTCAAAGTGACATTTTCACTCTTTGACACTTTAGAGAGGTCGTTTTGCAGCAGATTTGCCCAATGCAATACTTTGATTTCTTTTTAAAAAACTCTTATTGTGATTTGAATGATAGTTTACTTGGGAGAACATTGGTTTTGCACTCATCCTATACTATTTTGTTTCATTGCAATAATTAAAATCCTCTCCATTCATCATCATTTAACAGTATTTGCTTCAGTTCCCTGTTTTCTGTTTTGTTTTGTTTTGATGTACACAAAAACACGTCAGGAACATATAATCATTTAAACAACCAAAGGTCACATTCTTCAAGCACACAGCTTTTTTCTTTCTATGAATCTAGAGTCCTCACCTGCTTTATCTCTTCATGCCATCATCTTAGCCTCCATTTCTGGTATTGCTACTTATCTGGTTAGGGTCCCATGTTCCACTCATGCTCTTCTCTCTTGATATTCCTCTGTTTCTGGAATATAAGATTAACTACTCCCCCTTTTATGTTACACATTTGTGACAATTGCAATTAGTCATGAAACAGTTGTTTGCTATTGAATCAAAAGAATCTTATCACCATCTCCTTTCACCAGACCCATCTGTTGTTTTTAAGTCCGTGGAGTCGGTTCTGACTCATAGTGACCCTGCACAGGGTTTCTGAGGCTGTACATTTTTACAGGCCTCATCGTTCTCCTGCGGAACCTCTGGTAGTTTTGAACTGCTGACCCTGATGTTTGCAGCCTGATACGTAACCACTACACTACCGGAGCTCCTTTCACCAGACCCATCTAGACAAGATCAAAACTATCCAGTGGAGAGTCTACCTTCTTCCCGCACACTCTGAAACTAAACGTCCTCTTGAAAACTTGTAAGTCAGCCACTTCATGCTTCTATAGCCCCAATCCGCACCCCCACCCCTTTTTAGACAGTGTCTAGGTTGCCTGTTCCTATCAAGCTTGTATACGGAGGGGATAGGTTGATCCTTGATGTGAAGATGTCTTCCCTCTCAAGTGGTATTTTGAGCTACTACATCCATAAGTATAGATCAAGTTCATCAAATTGTAGCAATTTACATTTATTTCCTTTTTCAAATTTCTTTATCCTCCTCTAGTTGAGCTCTGGTCATCAAGCTATCGAAGCTAGGTCATCTGCAAGTTTGGGCATTCAGTGTGTTTCCCCCGCAACTTCCTAAATCAGCTGAATGCTTCACTTTCAGCTCTAGCCCTGTAGGGCTAGGTCAGTGTCCATGGGCTCAGGAGTTCCCAAGTCTCCCCAAAGTTCAGACCAAACTGCCCTTCCTCTTCTCTCTCTCATCTCAAGGTTGACAAGCACTTATGGAACGTGTTCGAATTCAGCCCATATCTTCATTACTGACTTTCCCCCACTTCCACTCACATGTAGATCAATGCGGTCTTCAGAGAGCTTACATGTCTGCTCATATTTTCCAGTTGAGTTTCAGTCTTGGAGGGGTATTTATCCTGAAGGGACTTGGTAATGCTTTAGTTCTTGACTGCTACTTCAAGGCTGCTACTTTATTTTGGATCCAGTAAATTTAACTCCTTGACAACTTCAGTCTTCTCTTAATTTATCATAATGTTGTTTATTAGTTCAGTTGTGAGGATTTTTGTTTCTATTATGTTGAGATGTAATCTATACTGAAGACTCTATTCTTTGAAATTCATTAGTAAGTGCTTCAAGTCCTCTTCACTTACAGCAGACAAGAAATGCATATCTCAGGCTGTCTTCCTCCAGTTCCGATGCTGCATTCTTCTTCACATAGCCAAACTTCTTGTATTATTTACTCAACCTGTAGAATGAATCAGTATTGTGAAGAATACAACTCTGACACACTTCTTTCCTGATTTTAAACTACACAGTATCTTTTTGTCCTATTCAAACCATAGCATCTCGGTCTATGTATAGGTTCCTCGGGAGCACAATTAAGTTTTCTTGAATTCTTATTCTTCACAAGGTTGTCCGTAATTTGTTATTATCCAAAGAGTCAGATGTATTCGCATAGTCAATAAAACACAGGTAAATATCTTTCTGGTATTCTCTGTATTCATTTAAGATCCAAAGCTATTAACGTTTATTATTTAAAATATTGGAAGTCAGATATTTAATTTAAAAACTTAATTATTGTCTAAACTGAATCAAATCCACTACCAACAAGTCAATTCAGACTCATAGTGACCGTAAATAAGACTTCTGAGGTTGTAAATTTTTAGGAAAAATAAAGCCTCATCTTTCTCTCACAGAGTTTAACCCACGGTAGGTTTAAACCACTGACATTGCACTTAACAGTCCAGTACTTCTCCCACAGAGCCACCAGGACTCCTTAATTATTGAGTAGCATTTAGTATTTCTCATAGTCTTGCAAAATATGTAACAATAGAATTTCTTTACAAAGTCCTAATTTGAAGAGTTTGTAGTCTTTAATCAGAACAGGCTCCATAGGATAAGTACTGGACTACAAACCACAAGGTTAGCGATTCAAGCCCATCAGCAGTTATGTGTGGAAAAAGATGAAGTTTTCTGCCCATGCAAGGATTTAAAATCTTTGGAATCCCTATTTAGTGTCCTATGAGTTGGAACCAACTGCAACGGTACTTAACAGTAATAACAATCTAAACATGGGATATATAAAGTATAAATCTAGGAAAATTGGAAGTCATCAAAAATGAAATGGAACGCTTCAGCATTAGTGAGCTGAAATTGATAGTTATTGGCCATTTTGAATCAGATAATCATATGGTTTGGAGTCCTGGTATGGCGCTGCAGGATACTTTACTGGACCATAAGGTCAATCTGAACCACAAATTTGGCTTTTCTGAATCTGGCTTGAATTTCTGTCAGCTACCTGTCAATGCATTAACAATGCTGAGACTGTTTTTTAGTTATCTTCTGCAAAATAATATCAGTTATATTGTTGCATGATTTCCACGTTCTGTTGGGTAAATTTGCTTTAGAACGAGCACAATTCCAGTTGGAGGGCCAGGTAATTATCTTCCAAATTTCTTGGCATAGACAAGTGAGATGCCTCCAGTGCTGCATCAGTTTGTTAAAGCTTTTCATTTTCTATTGCATTAATTCCTGGATCCTTGTTTTCACCAATACCTTCAGTGCAACCTGGATTTCTTCCTTCTTGATCATGTGCTACCTCTTGACACACTTAAAAATCCACTAATTCTTTTTGATAAAATGACTTTATGTACTCCTTCCATCTTATTTTTATGTTTCCTGTGTCAATCAATATTTTGCCCATAGAATCCTTCAATACTTGAATTCGAAGTTTGATTTTTTTTTTTTTTCTTCTGTTCTTCCAACTTGAGAAATGTATAGCATGTTCTTCCCTTGTGGTTTTCTAAGTCCATGTTTTCACACATTTTTTAAATAATACTTTGTGTTCTCATGCTGACCTTTGAAATTTTCTGTTCTGCTATTTTTCTTCTTCTTTTCTCCCAGCTGCTTTAGCTTTTCTACATTCAAGGGCCAATTGCAGAGTCTCTTCTGACATCCATTTTGTCATTTATTTCTTATCTTTTTAATGACCTTTTGTTTTCTTCATGTACAATGCTCTTGTTGTCATCCCACAACTCTTCTTGGCTTCTATCAGTGGTGTACAAGGCAGTAAATTAGTTTGTAAGATGGTCTCTAAATTCAGCAGGTACATATTCAAGGTCATATTTTGACTCTCGTGGATTTGTTTTTATTTTTTCAACTTCAGCCTGAACTTGGATATGAGCAATTAATGATTTGTTCCATGGGCGTCCTCTGGCCATGTTTGACTGATGAAACTGAGCTTTCCCACTGTTTCCTCACACAGAGGTGGTCAGTTTGATTCCTGTTGATGATACTTGGCAATGTCTATATAGTATAGTCACCTTTTATGTTCTTTCAGAAAGGTATTTGCAATGAAAAAGTTCGTCTTGAAAATGAAATCGTGAGATCTCCAGAACTGTTTCTTTCACCATGTTTTCCAACTACTGACCCTTCCTTTGTTTCCAACTTTTTCATCCCAATCACCAGTAATTATCAATATGTCTTGATTGCATGTCTAATCAATTTCAGACTGAATAATTGGTAGAATTCTTTATTTTCATCATCAGTGGCTTTAGTGGTTGGTGTATAAATTTAAATAATAGTGTGGTATTAACTGGTCTTCCTTGTTGTTAGTGCCGTTGAGTCGGTTCCCATCCATAGCAACCGTGTGTAGGGTTTTTGAGAAGTGGTTAGTGTGCTTAAACTGCTGACCTTGCTGTTACGACTGACTTTGCAGTCCAGCACATGCTACACCAGGACTCCATGGTCTTCCTAGTAGGCCTATGCATATTATCCTATCATAGAACACTGTACTTCAAGAAAGATGTCGCAATGCTCTCTTTGATGATAAATGTGATGCCATTCCTCTTCAGATTGTCATCTCTGGCATAGTTAACCATTCTTGTTAGGTGTAGTTGAGTCATTTCCAACTCATAGCAACCCTAAACACTGCTGGGGCCTGCACCATCCACACAATTGTTACTTTTGAGTCCAATGTTGCTGTCACTATGTCAATCCATCTCCTCTGGATGGGGATCTTCCTCTTTTATTGTTGATAACACCATTACTAAGCAAGATGTCCTTTTCTAGGAACTGGTCCCACCTAATAACATGTCCGAAGTCTAACAGACAAGATCTTGCAATCCTGGCTTCTAAGGAGCATTTTGTCTAACATTTTGTCTATACTTCCAACACAGATTTGCTTGTTCTTCTGGCAGTCCATGATATTTTTAACAATAAACCATAGGATTGTATGTTTCAAAATGACCAATACTAGTCCATTTCAGCTCACTAATACCTATGATATTAAACTTTATGCATTCCATTTCATTTTTGATGACTTCCAATTTTCATAGATTCATAATTCATACATTCCATGGTATGGTGATTAATGGATGTTTGCCACTATTTCTCTTCATTTTGTTGTGTGCCATCAACTAATGAAGGTTCCAAAAGCATTACTCCATTCACTTTATCATAGTCAACTCTACATTGGTGAAGCAACTCTTCCCCAGTCGTATTTTGAGTGCCGTCCAACCTGAGGGGCTTATCTTCTGACATTATTCTTGACAATGTTCCTTTCTGTTCTAAATGTTTTCATCTTCTGACACTATATTTGACAAAGACCTCCTGCTATTCAAAAGATTTTCTCTTGCTAACCAGGCAGAAGTGGTCTGCCTCTTCTTCAGCAACACTGAAACCTATCACCATGGGTGAACCTGCTGTTATTTAAAATGCCAGTGCCATAGTTTCCAGCAACACAGCAGCACACAAGTCACCTCAGTATAAGAAACCAGCAGCCAAGTGGTTTAGTAGCATATTGTATATATATGCTATACATTAATTGCTGGTGGAATATAAATTGATTCTGATCTATTGTGATTATAAACAATGTTTCTTTAGTCATTTCTATACATATGCATTTTATTAGAGAAAGTAGGTTATGCATGCCTAATATTTGAGTACATCACTAAAATACCTATCAGAAATAGATCTGTGTATGAAGCTGTCCAATGCATATTTTCTTTTAGTGATAACTGAGATAGCACAATCATTTGTTTTTTCATTCACTAATTCAAAACCATGTAAATCCTTGCTATGCTTAGGTACTGTGATAGGCCCAAAACACAGTGTGAGACTAGACAGATGACTGCCCACCAAGAAGTTACCATGTAATAGATGAAAGTAAGTGTGAAATAAATAATTGCACAAATGCCTTCATAATTAAATTTATGTTATAAAGGAAATGCTATGGGGTATTGAACCTGATCTATCATGAGGAGTCAGGAAAGTCCTCCCTGAAGAAATGATATTTGATTTTTGACAGAGGTGGGTGTAGGTGGAATATGATATATACTATATTATATTAAGGAGCTCTGGTAGCATAGTGGTTATGAGTTGGGCTGCTAATCTTATTGTCAACAGTTCAAAACTACCAGTGATTCCATGGGAGAAAGCTGAGACTTTCTGCTCCCTTAAAGATTTACAGTCTCAGAACCCCTATGCAGGGTAGCTTTGAGTCGGAACCAACTCCATGGCACACCACCACCACTACCATGTTTTATTATGCTAATAATCATTAAGCTATCTATTCCTACTGAGAAATGCTAGGTATGCTTTGGTATTTGACATTTTATTATATATACTTTAATATTTGACAATAACAACTGGCTTACAAGATTTCTTTTCAATTCTTCTTCCCTTGTTTTCCCCCACAATTATAACTAACGTGGTAGTCCAGAATTTTTTTAAAAAAACTTTTTATTATGAATTGAGTGAAGGTTTACAGACAGGATCATCAGTTTTACATTCAACAAATCATATACTTGGTTTCATCTCAATGATTGCAATTCCCTTCATATAACAACTGTTGTCCCACTTCCTCCTTGTGGGTCCTATTTCCATTCCACCCTCCTTTCCATCCCTTCTCAAATTTGTCCTTAGGTAAATTTGCCCTTGTGATTTTGAATGATCATATCATGGTCAGCATACCTTACTAGTGTTTTTGTCTCCAGCACTCAACGCAACATACATCTTTCTACTGGTTGACTGAAAACTGGGCCACGAGAGTAAGTTCCTTTTCAGACCTAAAGGGTGATTGAGGCCATTGTTTTAAGTTCCTCCAGTCTCTTTCTGGTCAGTAAGCCTGTTTTTTTGTGGTTTTTTTTTTTTTTTTTAAACGTAATTTTGACTTTTGTTCTGCATTTTCTGCCATGCTACTTGGAAGCTTCTAATGAGATCCCTTTCAGAGCAGTAGCAATGGTAACCAGACACCATTTAGTTCTTGGGTCTCAGAGTCCCAACGACGAACGTTCACATGTTCCATCGGACTAACTAAGTCCAAGCATCTTAAGTTCTCAACACAACTTGACTCAACAAATTAAGATGTATAACATTGTCTTTGTGGACTTGACCATGATGCCCCTGAGACTATTGACCAGAGCCCCAAGATCCAGCAAATCATTGCCTTAAGATGTTTGATATTATCTAAGAAGTTTTCATCGCTTTGCCCTCTGTATGCTCCATCACATTCATACGTGTGTTTGCAGATAACCTTGTGCAAATATCCTCTTTCAAACCATTATGCATTTGTGGGAACACACCCATTCTTCCTCCCATAACCATTCAGCCTCTGTATCTGAAGAAAACTGTTGTTCCAAGGTTGTGTATATAACACTATTTACCTATATCCCTTTTAACCCTTGTTTACCTTCCTGTGTCTTCATCCATGTTATGAGGTGTTTTGTAGATTCATCATTGTTCTTTACCATTGCATAGTATTCCATTGGGTGTTTATCCATACTTCCTTTGATGGGCATTTAACCTGTCTCCATTTTTGCTATTGTGAATAATGCTGTGATGAATATCTGTGTGTATATATCTACTCAAGTCATTGTTCTTATTTCTTGTAGATAGATACCAAGTAGAAAGATTTCTAGATCATATGCTATTTATATTTCCAACTTTCTGGTTCAACCATTTTACAGTCCCACCAGCAATGTAGGAGGGTGTCAGTCTCTCCATTTCCTTGCCAGCATTTGCTGTTTTTTAACTTTGTTATTAATGCTGGTGGTAATGTAGAAAAAGCACTGAACTACTAACCACAGGGTTGGCCATTGAAACCTACAAGCTGCTCCTTGGAAGCCCTATAGAGGGTCACTATGAATTGCAACCTGACTTTATGGCACAACAACAACAACAACAACCATTAATGCTTGGGTGAAATGGTATCTCATTGCTGTTTGATTTACACCTGTCTAGGGCTAATGATCAGGAATGTTTCTTCAGACGTGTGTTGGTGCCTAGATGTTTTTTTTTGGTGAAGTGCCTGCTCATGGCCTTTGCTCATTTTTTAATTGAGTTGTCTTTTTCTTGTACTGTGCTGTAAATTGTAGAGATTATTCTCTTATTGATATGTCATTGTTTAAAAAAACAAATTCCCAGTTTTTGGGCTATCTTACTCTTTTGGTGAAGTCTTTTGATGCAAATATGTGACTGATTTTTAGGAGGTCCCAGTCATCTATTTTGTCTTCAATTATTTATATGTTTTTCATTATGTTTGATAATGTATTTATACCATGTATTAGAGCACCTAAGTTGATTCCTAATTTTTTTCATTGATGTTCTTTCCATTTCTTGATTTTGCATTTATGTTGTTGATCCACATTGAGCTTGTTTCTGTATATGGTGTGAGATATGGGCCTTGTTTCATTATTCTGCAAAAGGATTTCCACTTTTTCTAGCACCGTTTGTTGAAGAGACAATTTCTTCCCCCATTTAATGTGCTTTGGCCATAAGTCAAAGACCAGTTGACTCTGTATAGATAGATTTACTTCTGGGTTCTCAATTCTGTCCTATTGATCTAAACATTTTTCATGGTATCAGAACCAGGATGTTTTCATCACTATGCCTGTTTAGTAGATTTTGAGATCGGGAAATTATAGGTCTCCAACTTTGTTCTTCTTAAGCAATGCCTTGCTTATCTGAGGTCTCTTTCCTTTCCATATAAAGTTTCTGGTCAGTTTTTCAGTCTCTTTAAAGAAGATGTTGAAATCTAGATTTGGATTACATTATATCTATAGATTGCTGGTTAATGTGCCAGACAGCAAAGCCGTTTGAACTGTAAGGTCGGTGGTTCAAGCTTACCAGTTGCTCCTCAGAAACCCTGTATAGGGTTACTATGGGTCGGATCCTACTCGACGGAACTTAACAACAACAACAACAACATAGATTGATAGGTGTCCTGGTGTGGTGCTGTGGGTTAATGCACGAGACTGCAAAGCAGTTTAAACTGCAAGATTGGAGGCTCAAGCTCACCAACTGCTTCTTGGAAACCCTATACAGGGTCACTATGGGTTGGAACCAACTCGAGAGCACTTAACAACAACAACAACATCAACAATAGATTGCTTAGGGTAGTGTTGATGCATTCATAATGATAAGTATTCCTATCCATGAGCATGGTATATTCTAGCACTTTTGTAAATCTCTTTTTCTTTCTTGTAGTAGTTTTGTAATTTTCTTTGTCTATGTCTTTTATTTCTTGGGTTAGATTTATTCCCAAGTATTTCATCTTTTGGGTGGCCATTGTAAATGATATTGTTTTTCTAATTTCCTTTTGAGAACTGTCTTGATTGTTGTTGTTGTTGTTGGTAAGTACTGTTGAGTCGATTTCAACCCATAGTGACCCTGTATAGGGTTTCCAAGGAGCAGCTGGTGAGCTTGATTTAGTGTAGAGGAATCTAACTGATTTTTGTATATTAACTTTGTACCTTGCCACTTTGCTGAATCTTTCAATGAGTTCCAATAATTTTCTTTCTGGTTCTTTAGGATGTTCCATGAATTTTTTTTTTTTTTTTTCAGGAAAACTTATGCTTATATTCAAGCGTTACACACCACAGAGACAGTGGTACTAAATACTATTGTAACTAAATACTACTGTCTTTCCTACCCAGAACTAAGTAAAGTTCTAGCTGAAATTGTCTAATGATCATCTATAATGTTTTTATGAATAGTTGAAAGTGCTTTATTTAGAATGTGAATAGTGACATGGTTTTTGTGACCTGATCACTATTTGGACATATATTATCTATTAGTCTGTCTCAATCTCTGATGTTGTTGTTGTTGTTGTTAAGTGCCGTTGAGTCGGTTCCGACCCATAGCGACCCTGTACAGGGTTTCCGAGGGTGTAAATCCTTACGGGAGTAGAAAGCCTCATCTTTCTCCCGCGGAGCGGCTGGTAGTTTCGAACCGCTGACCTTAAGGTTCGCAGCCCGATTAGTAACCACTACGCTACCAGAGCAAAAATGTGCAGTCTTTGAAAGTCTATAAGATACTAGAAACACTGTTACCAAAAAAAAATTTTTTTAATTAACTGAATTTTTTTCTATCCAATAGTTTTCATTAGTCTCAGAATTAATTTTCACTAGATAAACTTTCTTGATTCTTCATTAAATATTTAGAAATGTACTGCTTACCATATAAAACGATGTAGCTATTATTTTCCTAAAGTTTCCATTGATAAATCAATTTTTTATCAATGATGAAGCATTACAGAATTGTGTATGATGTAACCTAGCCTCCAGATCCATTAAGGCAGCACCCTTATATATTAGTCTCATATATATTCTTTGCTCAAAGAAAAAATGACCAGTAACCACTGTTGTTGTAAGTATTAGTATTTAAGATGCGACTGGTGCCTGAGTGCCAGTGATGCAGAGCTATCCGATTGGTCGAGATGGCAGAGGTCGAAGAAAACCTGAAGCGGCTGCAGAGCCAGAAGGGCGTGCAGGGGATTATCGTGGTGAACACGGAAGGCATTCCCTTCAAGAGCACCATGGACAACTCCACTACCACACAGTACACCAACCTCATGCACAACTTCATCTTGAAGGCACGCAGCACTGTGCGAGAGATTGACACCCAGAATGACCTCACGTTCCTTCGAATAGCTCACACAAATAAAAGGAAGAAAGAAATTATGGTTGCACCAGATAAAGACTATTTCCTGATTGTGATTCAGAATCCAACTGAATAAGCCGCTCTCTTGGCTCGTCTCCTTGTGTTATTGCTTACAGGGTTGCTATGGGTCAGGATCAACTCGATGACACTTAACAACAGCAACAACAACAGTTAATCATACCAACCCACGCCACGAGGAAATCACCTAAGAGCCTACTTTCAGCAACTAGTGATCAAGGCTGAGCTGGTGCCCCACCCACCCCACCAAAGGAGTCCCTCTGCTGTACCAGCCACTCTGAGTTCTCAGCCAGGGGTCTTTTCCCTCCATGAAGTCCCTCTCTGATCACTTCCAGAGGCTGGAGCATGAGCTTGTGAGGGCCAGCACCCAGCTTCCTCCTGACCTTCAGTTCACTTGTCACCCTTGAAAAAGGCTGCTTTTCTTTAACTAAAAAACAACTTTAGAAATAAGAATGCTTATTTACCCTGCTGTTGTTATGTTTTTAAATACTAAGTAGGAAAACCTCAAAAAAAAAAAAAAGACGCAATTGCTTCCTAGTTTTCTCTTTTCTGTTTGAAATGTATGCTTGGTTGAGTAGAATTCAGTGAAACCTTTTATTAAGGCAGATTGCGAACAACTAGGATGGCAGTTCAAACTCACCAGCTTCTCCTCTGAAACCACATACAGGATGACTATGAGTCAGAACCAACTCAATGGCATTAACAACAACAGCAATGGTGCCCTAGGGCTTAAAGAGGCATCAGAGGAATTTGAATTGGCTGTGCCATCATAACCAAATCTCTCTGAGTGGTAATCAGGCAACATTAGATGGTGTGCTTTATTTCTGCACTGGTTTTGAGGTCTTTATTCTCTTTTTAAAAATGGCAATAATTAAGTTTTGATTTATATTAAACATTGACAGTGTTCTTAGATATGACGTCTTTTTGTTTATGAATAGATATTTGTAGAAAATCAGATTTGTATCCCAGTAAAAACTTATATTGCAAATGTTGTATGAGAGACGTATTTACAACCAAAAACAACAAAAGAGCAGCTGCTCAGACAGCTTGTTGCTGTTATGTGCCGTGTAGTTGGTTCCGACTCATAATGACCCTGTACAGGGTTTCCGAAGCTGTAAATCTTTACAAGAGTAGAAAGCCTCATCTTTCTCCTACAGAACAGATGGTAGTTTCGAACTGTTGACCGTGAGGTTAGCAGCCTGATTTGTAACCACTACGCTACCAGAACTCCTTTGCTCAGGCTGCTTATGTACAGCCAAATACCTCATGGGATTAAATTTTTTGATCTGAAGGTTTAGGTTATTGCTTTCCTGGAACATCCCAGTTAATTGACCTAATATTGTGTTCAGTGTTTCTGTTCTACTTTGTGGTTTGTTGAGTAGCGCCTGGGGTCTTAGAAGTGTGTAAGCTGCTATGTAGGGTACAATAAATGCTCTTTACTCCCCTGGAGAACAGCTGAAGAAAAAGAGTCAGGAATAAGAGAAGGAAATACATAACTAATTGCCTCCATGAACTGCCTACTTTACCATGAGACCAGAAGAATTATATTGTCCTTGCCTACCATAACTGAAAGAATTTATCAAAGATTATGTAACAGGATCCTTATCAAAAGAGAGAAAATGTGGAACAGAGTTTTAAAATTACATGGAATTAAAAATATTTGAAGCTATTGAGGCTGGATGAACCCCTGAAAATTTTGCACTGAGATAATATTTATATCTTAAGCCAAAAACACCCCATAAAGACTTCTTTACAACAAACAATAATTTAACTAGCAAAGAATCTCTGCCTTGAGCATTGTGCTCTTTTAAAGTCCTATCAGTATGGGATCAAATTGATAACAATAACTCCAAAGGTTAGCTAGGAAGTTTAGGAGACAGTGAGTTTATGTTAATTGGAGAAAAACAATTTGGTAAAGGAATGTGAGAACGGCTGCACAACATGAAGAATGTAATTAATGTCACTGAAGTGTACATGAAGAATTTATTGAATTGGTGTGTGTTCTACTGTGTATATCCTCAACAGCAACAAAACTAGCGATTTAAAAAATAACACTTGAATAACAAATCCAAATGAGACCAAGTTTATGTTTCACTTACTAGAAAGATAGTGTTTGTGTATTCCTTAGTTCTATTTCATTTGCTAAAGCTGAATTAAATACCTGCATGTCCTGGTGTGGCATTGTGAGCTAATGGGTCAGACTGCAAAGTCATTTGAACTGCAAGGTCAGTGGTTTAAGCTCACCAGCTGCTCCTTGGAAACCCTATACAGGGTCGCTATGGGTCAGAATCAACTCGATGGCACTAAACAAAAACAACATGTATATATAGTGCTAGAAAAATCAATAAATAATCTAGATGTTGATTTATTGAATGTCAAATATGCAGGTAGAGAAAAACTAAATTCAAAATGTAGTAATTCAGTTAAGAATGAACTGAATTAGGCTGAAGCTACTTATAGGAAAGAAATGACTAGGAAGATACATATCACAGACAGATTTACAGTAAGAAGGCTTTTCAACCTATATTAGATAACAACTTGTCTTAAACACTTGAGAAACAATGATTCAGAATAATTTGACTAATTGAAAGAAAATATTTATTTTGTTGAAATTGGCCCAGAGGACCATCCTGCCTGTGTTGTACTGGGTAGAAAGATGTCTTCAAAAGTAATGGATTTATTCCTTTGTAAATATTGTTCAAAAATTAATTTAAACTGGCTTTGTATGTGGTAGTGGTAGTTATGCCATGGTGTCAGTTGCAACTCATAGTGACTTTTTATAGGGCTTTTAAGGCTGTAAATCTTTATGGGAGCAGAAAACCTCATCTTTCTCCCATGGAGAAGTTGGTAGATTCAAACTGCTGACCTTGTGGTTAGTAACCCAACTCATAATCTAGGTCCCCTTGACTTTATCTATACCTAGTCCATATGCGTAGTGGTTATGAATCGGGCTGCGAACCGCAAGGTCAGCAGTTCGAAACTACCCCCCGCTCTGCGGGAGAAAGATGAGGCTTTCTGTTCCCGTAAAGATTTACAGCCTCGGAAACCCTGTACAGGGTCGCTATGGGTCGGAATCGACTCGATGGCACTTAACAACAACAACAAGTCCATATTGATGAATTGAGTTAATTTGTACTGTTGAATTTCAGTGAGGGCTATTTTACCTGCACATGTTTTGTGCGATGGTCTAAGCACATGTCCCTCTGTAGTAGTCTGCATACTGTGGAAGCCCCACTTTGCTTATTTGAGTTTGTCTCCAATATTGTGTTTCATTATAGGAAGGAACTAGTCTCTTACTACATAACACAAGACATATTGGAATTCTGATGTAACACTATAGGATACACACTGAACCGTAAAGTCAATTTGAACTACAAGGTTGGTGGTTCAAACCCACTAGCCATTCTTCAGAAACCCTATGAGTTGAAACAGACTTGGCAGCATCTAACAACAAGAAGGCATAATACAAGTGTGAGTCAAAAAAGATTGCTACTTGGATTCCAGTGCAAAGTCCAAACAAAACATGTTTAAACATGTCTCAGCAATCAGTGGATAGCTGCAGATAAGTTCTTTCTGTAATACACTTATGTTTGTCTCTTTAGGGTGCTGTCCAGATAAAGATCCAATCAGACGAGTGGCTATCAAAATCTATCAAGACAACCTATGGAATATGTTTGACAGCCCAGTTAAATTCAAGAGAGAGAGAAAGCCTCTATCTCAGAATCTTATGGCAACTTTTTCTGGGATTCCATAGGGTAGTCTTGTAGAGTTTCTCAAAGGGTACAGGATGATCATGGATGCTTATTAAATAGAATTTTTAAGAAAACTGAAAACTGCATTGAAGATGAAAATGATAGGAATGTTGCACCAAAGAATTTATTTTTTCCATCACGAACATGCATCTGCTCAATCTTTGAAGTTGTTATTGTTAAGTTGCTGTTGAATTGGTTCCAACTCATCATGACCTGTAGTGGGTTTCTGGGGGAGTAATTGTTGAGTGTGAACTGCTGACCTTGTGATTCAAACCAACCTTGCAGCCCTGTGCTTTATCCCACAGCACCATATAGGGTAGCATGGGCTATCTTATGAAAATTCCATTGAGTAACCTTACCACATCCACCCTACAGCCCTGTTCTTTCTCCTGCATGTGTACTTTTGTTCCTCAAACTCAAAGAATATTTAAAAGAAGCATTTTTTTTGAGTCCCTCAAGGATGCCCAAACTGCCATTTTGACGTGATATAAATCAAAGACTACAAATTCTTCAGGAAAAGGTTGTTGATGTTAGGCGCTATCCAGTCACACTTGACTCATAGTGACCCTATGCACAACAGAACAAGATACTTCTGGTCCTGAGCCATCCTCACAATCATTGTTACATTTGAGCCCATTGCTGCAGACTGTCAATTCATCCTGTTGGGGTCTTCTTCTTTTTAGCAGACCCTCCACTTTTCCAAACATAATGTTCTTCCTTACAGACAGGTCCATCCTGACATTATATCCAAAGTATGAGAAGTGAAGTACAGCCATTCTCATGTCTAAGGAGCATTCTGGCTATATGTACTCTTTTAACGCAGATTTGTTTGTTCTTCTGGAAATCCGCGGTACTTTCAATATTCTTCCCCCAATCCATAATTCAGTTGCGTCTGGTCTTCTCAGGTTTTCCTTTTTCATTGTCCAACTTTCAGATGCATGTGTGGTAATTGAAAACACTATAGCTTGGATCAGGCATCCCTTAGTTATCAAACTGATATCTTTGCTCTTGAACACTTTAAAGAGGTATTGTGCAACAGCTTTGCCTAATGCAATATGTCATTTGATTTCTTGACTATTACTTCCATGAATGTTGATGTGCATCTCATAAAACTGAAATCTGTGACAACATCAATATTTTCTCCATTTATCTTGTAGTAATTTATTGACCCAGTTGTGTGAATTTTCACTTTCTTGGCATTGAGGTACAATCCAAACTAAAGGTCATACTCTTTGGCCTTCATAAGTATTTTAAGTCCTCTTCACTTTCAGCAAGCAAGATTGTGTCATCTGCATACTGCAGGTTGCTAATGAGTCTTCCTCCAGTCCCGATGCCATATTCTTTATATAGTCCAACTTCTTGGGTTATGTGCTCAGCATACAAATTGAATCAGTATAGTGAAAAGATACAATCCTGGTTCACACCTTTCATGATTTTAAACCATTCAGTATCCCTTTGTTCTGTTTGAATGACTGCCTCTTGGTTATGTGCAGGCTCCTCGTGAGTTAAGAGTTCTGGAATACCCATTATTCAAAATGTTATGCATCATTTATTATGATCCATATGGCCAAGTACATTTGCTGTGTGGATCATAAAGCACAATTTAACATCTTTCTGATATTCACTGCTTTCAGCCAAGATCCGTCTGACATCAGCAAAGATATCTTTTATTCTACTTCCTTTTCTAAATCTTGCTTGGGTTTCTTGCAGCTCCCTGTAGATATTTATAAAAAATGAAGTGAAGGGTTAGAGAGATGGAGACACCAACTTCAGTAGTGTATATACCTTGCTGGAGGATATTTCAAGAATATGTATATGTTAAGAATGGAGGATATAGCTTCACATTTTGATATTTATGTTTAATAAAGGTTTTCATGATTTTGTAGCAATACTTTTGTACTTACCCCCATATTAATTAAAAGAAACCTTGATATTTCTGTGTGAGAATTTCTGTGGCGAGTAAAAAATCAATGTAGATTCCCTTGATAAGATCAGGGTATCTCTTATTTTATTGATAATGCGTTTGAAGCTTATAAATCGATTGTACTCTTTGGACAACAAAGTTAAGAAGAGTTTATTGCTCTTGTTCGTTGCTGCCAGTGGCCTCCAACTGATGGTGACCATATGTACAATATAAGGGAATGCTGCCTAGATTCACACGATGAGTTTGAATCCATTGCTGCTTTCCAATGTAGGAAGTTTGTCTCAGTGCTACTTGTATATTAACAATAATCCATTGTAATCCTTAGGGTTTCTTCTGGCTAGTTTTAGGAAATAGCCTTTCTTCCTAACTTGTCTTAGTCTAGAAACTCCATGATGTCTGCCTTGGGTGACCCTGCTGGTATTTGAAATACCAGTTGGCATAGCGTCTGTTATCATAGCAACATGCAAGCCACCACAGTATGACAAACTGACAGAAGAAAGGTTGCAGAATGTGTTAGCAGGAATAAATTGATTTAAAAACAGATTATCACACTATTCCCTGAGGTCACCTTTTAGCTAAATAAAAACAGATTAGCTCAAAAGGAATATCACTAGTAAGAACTGTGTGCCTTTTAAAAATCGCCTACATGGGACTAAAGTGTCAACAATTAAAGTAAAAATGAAAGGGTAAGGGGGCAGAGAAACAAGGTTCCTGGAAATGGAACATTCAGAGCAAAATTAATACGAATGTTGACATATTGGGAAAAATATAAGCAGTGTCGTTCTAGTAGACTAGGTTCTCTAAAGGAGCAAGACCAGTGAAGCATGTTTATATGAATTTAGTTCAAGGAAATGATTCTTGGAATTGTGGAGAATGTCAAGTCCCAAATCTGTGGATCAGGCACTAGACTGGAGCTTCTCCTGACTCATGAAGTTGCAGGGACAGGCACATCCTCAAATCTTCTGGTCAGATGGTCAACTTCTGATTTATATCTCATGTATCAGACTCTGAAGATAATTAGATGAATGCAGAATTATGGGAGAGCAAGCTTTGCTAGAACATCCATATGTATTGGGTATGGGCCATACATCTAAGAAAATTCCCCTTTCAATTAAATGGCTGCTCACATCAGATTACAGAAAGTATGATAATTACATAAAAATATCTATGAAACCACTAAGAATCATGGTCTTCTGAAGTTGACACAAAACCATAACCATCATAGTCACTGAATAATATACGTAGTAATTATTAATTAGGGTCATAATTTGCTATGTTAACTTTCACCAAAAACACAACAACATATTATTAAAAAAAAAAAAAA
>NW_006408557.1:1555381-1557888 GCF_000296735.1 Chrysochloris asiatica
AAAGATGTTTACTTGTGTTTCATTGGCTATGCAAAGGCTTTCAACTGTGTGGATCTTGACAATCTATGAATAATATTGCAAATAATGAGTATTCCAGAACAATTAATTGTGCTCATAAGGAACTGTGCTCATAAACTAAGAGGCAGTTGTTCAAACAAAACAAGGGGATACTGCATGGCTTAAAATCAGGAGAGGTGTGCATCAGGGTTGTATCCTTTCACCATACTTATTCCATGTGTTTACTGATTAAATAATCCAACAATCTGGGTTATATGAAGAGGAATGTGACATGGAAATTGGAGGAAGACAAATTAACAACCTAAGATATGCTTGCTGAAAGCAAAGAGGACTTGAATTAATTATGAAATTAAAAAAACTACAATCTTCATTATGGATTTCACCTTAATGTAAAGAAAACAAAAATCCTCACAACTGGACCAATAAACAACATCATGATAAGTGGAGAAAAGAATGAAGTTGTCAAAGACTTCATTTTGCTTGGGATCTGCAATCAATATTCATGGAAGCAACAATCAAGAAATAAAATTATGTATTGCATTAGGCAAATGTGTTGCAAAAGACCTCTTTAAAATGAATAGCAAATATAACAGTTTGAGAACTAAGGTATACCTGCCTGACCCAAGCCATGGTGTTTTCAATTGCCTCATATGCATTTGAAAATTGGACAATGAATAAGGAAGACCTTATTGAATTTGAATTTGAATTATGATGTTGGAGAAAATTATTAAAAGGACTATGAACTGCCACAAGATCAAACAAAGCTGTCTTGGGAAAAGTGATACCAGAATGTTCCTTAGAAGTCAGGGTGGCAAGACTTGTCTTTCATACTTTGGACATTTCATCAGGAAGCTCCAGTCCTCTGAGGATTTCATGCTTGGTGAAGTGGAGGGTTAACAAAAAAGGGGGAAAGCACACAATGAGATGGATTAACACAGTGGCAGAAGCAATGAACTCAAACAGAACAATGATTGTGAAGATGGTGTAGGACCAGACATTCTTTTGTTCTGTTGTACACAGGGTCACTATGTTTCAGAACCAACATGAAGACTCCTAACAGCAACAAAACTATTGGCTTTTGACACTGTCCTGACCCCTCCTCAGCTGAATCAAATCAGTGAAGATCAGATACAAAACTAGAAAGGAATGTGGTCTGTGTCCAGGGGGCATCAGAGTGGTGGAAAAAGGATATTAAGTGTATATAATTATGATTCTTGTTATTTTATTCTTCTTCATAAGGAGCCCCAGTGGCATCATGGCTTAGGTGGTGGGCTGCTAACTATGATGTTAGTATTTCATTCCCAGCTGCCCCTTTACAGGAGAATGATGACGCTGTGTCTACTCCTATAACGAGAAACCCCATACAAGGTCACTATGAGTCAGAACTGACTCAATGGCAATGGGTGGGTATGTTATTCCTCTTCATGGATAATCATGGAGATCTTCTAATTAAAGGAAGATCCACAGTTATGAGACACTGCGTTTCTCAGATTAAGTGCTGATAGAGCAAGCCAGCAACAAGGAGTTTGATCCAAGTTGTTTATTTGGAATGTGATCTCAGAAAGCACAAGTGAAGAAGCAGGGAGAGTGAACCAGAGAACTGGATAAAACTCCATAAAGGATGTGTTGTTGAGCTGGTTACCACATTGGCAGCTGAGGCCCAGTTCTTCCAGGCACCCTCTGAAGAACTATGTAGAACAGTATCCCCAGAATTATCCCTCTAAGCAATGTTGTCTAAAAGAACTTGCTATGATGATGGATACATTCTATAGACACGTTGCCAAATAAAATAGACCCATACATTGATTGAACACTTGAAATATGGCTGGTATTATTGAAAAATTGAATTCCCAATTTTATATCATTTAAATGAGTTTACATTTAAATAGTCATATATGGTTAATGATGTATGTTGGACAGTGCAGCTTTAAACGGATGGAAGTTCAGGTGTTTATTTCAAACTTCTATTTCTTATTTGTGAGAGTATATGATGATGAGGTAAGGACAGACGTCTAATCTGTCTGCATTATTTTGTTGTTGTTCATTGCCATCAAGTTAGTTCTGACTCATAATGACCCTGTAGAGTCCTGATGTGGTGCTGTAAGATAAACTCTAGACTGGTAACTGCAAGGTCAGTGGTTCAAACCCACCAGCTAGCTACTCCTTGGAAACTCTATACAGGATCATTAAGAGTCAGAACTGACTCAATAGCACTTACCAACCGTAATACGATTTCCAAGGAGTGACTGGTGTGTTAGAACTTCCAATCTTTCAGTTTGTAGACCAGTGCTTATCTTATCATGACACACCAAGACTCCATGAGGACTTAAAAAGCTTTCAGAGTTTGGAAGAAATCCCCGAAAAAGGGAAAGCTGAGAGAAACTTGTTGCAGGTGGTGCACAAAAAGCATCTGTAAAGTTGCCTATTGTTGTTGTTGTTAAGTGCCGTGAAATCGGTTCCGACTCATAGTGACCCTGCACAGGGTTTCC